>NC_134419.1:75709402-75886902 GCF_030867145.1 Opisthocomus hoazin | reverse complement strand
CTACAATTTGTATTGCAAAATCACTACCATGCAATACAGAAATGCTGCTCTATTTTTGCTATATATGACTTGTATAACTCAATATGACTTGTATAACTCAATATAACTTGTATTATTGCCACTTTCCAGAACAACAAAGCTTGCTTCTTAAAATTGTATGCCTAAAGATAGGCTCCTACTTAGGCTGTCTGAAATAACCTTATAGTTAGTTAACTTGGATATTTAACTAAGTGGACCTAGGCTGTGAAAGGTGATAAATGGACTGCAGATGACAGACTGCACTGTCTATTTGATCTAGATTAGGCAGAGTCAGTATCAGACTTCGTGATATTAAATGGATAAATATCCTACATTTCTCATTTTTCAATTCATGTCAGCTATCACCAGGTCACTATTGATGTCCAAAGTATTCAAACAGAACTGTTAAGGAGCCCATCTGCAATAACCTTCTGATAGCCTGCCGTCAAGAGGAACCTAGAGTTGTGCATGGGGCATCCAAGCAAGCTTTCTGTACAATAATAAAATATTCATCTGTCTGGGGTCTACAAAAACCACCTTCAGAACCATAAGGTATATTGGCAAGCAAATGGGAGACACAAAGGCTCATTCCTTAACCATCCTATAGATTTAAGTTCCTTTCCCTACTCAGGGTCCACAATCATGAGCTCTGTTCTGAAGTTAGGCATCTGAGCAAGCTTCTTCCCACAAGGCATGAGAGAAAACGAAAAGTTAGTGGGCATCCTGCCTGCAAGGCCCTGTTTCAGACACGTCCTCTAAAACAATTTGAACTCCTGCTCCACTTCCATGATGTTGCCCTCAATGTCAACATTTGCAGTTGGGTCCTTCTAAATAGCTGTGTCAGTGGATAAAGAAGACGCCTCTCTCATGCAGAGAAATACAGATTGGTGTCTTCTCAGTAACGAGATGGCTTTTCACATGAACTGAAGTGTATTTGTCTCTGTAATCTCCATTACAGTCATATGTTTATTCCAATGTTTGTACAAACTTCTTGCATAAGGCATGCTCAGATCATGCCAGCAGACTCCCATATCACTTATAAATTCAGTGGAATACTACTTAGTTTATTGATCTTCCGCTACCTCTGAGCTTAAAGGCAATGACAGGCTTTTAGTGATGCTGGGGGTTTTGTCCTGGGCAGTTGGGTGCCTGGAGAAAGCAGGAGATTTCAGGTTGAGTTTGATGTTATCTCATGCCTCTTCCCTTTGAGTCTGCAGTCCTCCAAGGCTATTTGAAGCCTGTCCTGATGCACTAAAAAGTGGACCCCCACAACTTGAACCCTCGAGTCCCATGGTGAAGAGAGAAGTCCATCCATGTGATGGATTAAACCTTTTCTTTGTAAATGCAGATATAGTCCCTTGGACAGATAATTTTCTGACAAAATTAATTGAACCCTCTTTCTGTTATATTTAGCCTCTAATCCCCTGTAAGTGCTTTTTTGACCAATTTTCCTTTCATTTTGTCATGCTCCATAGATTGTACCCAGAACTCAGCAATGCTGCAGTAATTGAAAACTGAGTAGAATTTCACATCTAGATTTATTTGAGTTTTGTTCTGCAATACCGTTCTATTATTCTATTCATTTAACTTTTGGAAGGTAGCAAAATAACAATAAATATGGAATTGTTGCATTTAATTGAACATATAACACAAAGTTGCTGTTCCTCAAGGTATTTTGTACCCTTTGCTTCCAGCACATTTAATTATGTATGAACTCTTAAAAAAAAAAAAAACCCTCTCAAATAATGTGAGCCTTCTACCAGGAGCGAAGATTTAGAGATGATAAATGTTATTTAGAATCACTATGATATGATTCATATTGTGATGCGATTGGGAACAATATTAAAACCCACCAAGGCTATTATACCTAAATTTTTGTTTCAATTCATGCAATATTGCTGCTGCTTAATATGATTTCTATTTACTTCTTTCCATTGTTAGTGTTTTATTGAGGTTGTGTCGGCTTTATCAAGCTAATCTCTGCTGCAAATGGAGGTCAGCAGAGCCAAAGCACCGGCAAAAAGCCTGTCTCCATTATATTTTACTTGCGATGAATTTCCTCGAGAATCCTCTCTCTAATATAAACTCTTTCTTCACCATTCTTTGATTATAATATTTCTACCTGCACAGACCCTGACAGCTTGATATTTTAAAGCTATATAAACTCTCATAATCTATTTTTACATTCTTTTTTATATGAAGAGGTACTCTACCTCATTTAAAGTAACAGTGAATGTGTTCATCAAAAGGTTTAAAATCAAGCCATCTTGGCCATCAATAAAAGCTTGAATTTCAGGTAATTTAAACTATGACTTAAAAACATACTCAGCTACTCTTAATGACAATGACAGTGAGTCATTAATTTGTGTTCTTCTGGTGTTAAGGGTGAGGTAAGTAATCCTGTCATGCCCTTGCTAGGATACAATTTGGCAAAACAGGATATTGTAGAAGCTTTATAAATCTTATATCTCTATTTCTCCTTGTACCGGTCTAGGGAATAATGAAAAAGAGCGACATATAAATTTACCTAGCCAATGGAGTATGCTCTCTCTCTTGAATACCCACACATAACTGCCGTTATTAGTAGTATAAAATATAGATGCACTACAAGAGGTAGGATAGGCTACCTGACATCCAGAGGTCTAGAATACGGGCAGAACCATATTCCCTTTAGTGGCTGCCAATCCGTCCCAGATGGTAGGGATATTTTTTTTTACTTTGACTTAAATATTGAACTGAAGACATGCGCATAAAAATAACTACAGCTAAACTACCAAAGAAGAAACTGTACATCATGGACAGTCTTAAATCTTTTTTGTGTTTAAGGTGTTGGGTTTGCATTGTTCTAGTCACAGTTTAAAATCAAAGAAACCCAATAAAAACCAAAAAAATCCCCTCAAAGATGCAGTTTTTAGGACTCTCTGCAGTAAGTTTCTAAATATGTTGCTGGATAGGTGATTGAAATCTGACAAAAAAACACAGCATTTTATAATAATGTCCTGCAGCAAAAGTATGGCACCAATAACTAAACAATACTTTATCACCTTTGCCACTCTCAACAGCTCCCATTAATATCGAGATCATAGTGTTAGGCCTTCTATTCCCCAGCTGACCACGTTAGTGACAGCCAGGGCTTAGGCAATGACATTGAAAAATATTTGCAGTGACACAGCCACAAATCACTGTGAGACAAGTTTAAAACTCAATATTCACTAAACTTGCATCTGTTCTCTTCTTGTTAGAACATCTACAAGATATTTATTATAGGCTGAATTCCTCAAAGAATCAAAACATTGATGGCAAGTGATAAAAAATATTGGTTGATAAAACTAGATGCACAGAGGGGCCTTTGTCAAGTCATTTATTTGTACAAGGTTATTGTCTGAGATGGAATCAGCTAGGACACCTGGTGAAGAGACATTTTCCTAAGATCAGTGTTCGTTTACATAAAGTGCATCCAGTGAATGAACACAAGTATCTGCAAGTCAGATTTTCTTAATGGTCTCTTCATACATGTATTGCTTTTTTTTTGTTTTCATCTCTCCCAGGGAACCTAACCAGACATTTCACTACTTAGCAATTGCCACAGGACATTGTTTCTTCCACGTGCTTCAGATCCTCTCTAAATCAGCTGTTTTGTGGCTTCCTGTTTTCTGGGCATGATGGTTGGCAGATGTCCTAGATACATGTTCATTCCCATATTTCAGCTGCAAATCTCGTGCCTCTTTCTAAGATCACGCAGGACATGATTTTTCCCATTTTTTCACAGAGCTGTGTTACTAAATCACTTAAGCAGGACATAGAAGGTCCTGAGGGCTAGTGATGCACATCTGCACGTCTCTTACTCCCATCCATTCAGGAGAAGGGACCAAGTAGCCTTACTATAGTGGTAAAGTCACTACATCACCATACTTTGTCCTCACTCACTGTGTTACCTGTTTCTGCCCTGTCCTCGGACTCACACAGGAGGTGACTCTACCAGGGCATTTCCAGAGCTTCTACACCACGCCTGTCTGCTTGTCTTTTTATAACATCCACTTGGGATAATCCCAATGGGTTAAATACCTCATAGGACATGTGGAAGGAAAGGGGGTATGGAGAGAGTTCTATCATGTTTTAAGGATTTGACGGTGGCCATACGCCTGAAGCTTGCGGTATCTTAAAGGAAATGGGTAGGATAAGGGCACAACTGACAGGTACCAAGTCCCACAGCAACAGAAGCAGAGGAAATTCTTTGAAACTGGGATAAGATCAGTTTAAATGGACCACAAGACAGCCTACAGTGGGTAGTGACCTTCTGGCCTTCCTCCCTATAGGAGGCTGTTGGGGAAGAGAACACCAGCAGGATCAGAAGGCATTTGGCAAACTGATGGACAACAAACTCATATGTGGACGTTAATGAAAGTTGTTAGTAGTGTACCTTGTGACATCTTTAATCCAATGGGTATAAAAACAGGAAAAATAGGACAGTGAACCACAGATAGTGGCCCATCCTCCGTACTCTCCCCTGAGGAGCGTCTCCTATTGCTGCTGATTACTGGGCAAAGTAGACCACTGGTCTGATGCAGCAAGGAGTCTCCAAGATTGTTAAGGGTCAAAAGTTGTTTCTAAAGCATGATGACCTCTCTACTAAAATTTTGTAATTAGTTTTCTTTTAACCCACACCCTACTAGAGCAATGATTTTCCTGGCTGGGAATATTTTCAGAAATGGCAAACTTTTGGAGTGCATTGAAGAGTCTGCTCAAGAAGGAGAATGATTAATTCTTAATAGCAAGTTTTGTGGCATATTGAATGACACATTCTTACATTATGTATTGATATATAACACACTGGTCCTATGCCATGCTGACTAGTAGTTCATTTCCAACAAGGCATAGTTTATAGATAATGCAAAAGGTAAGGGACAGAGCCATAAAACTCTGGCTTTTTCAGTTGTACCAAAACCTTTTGGAACTTCATTTTGGTTTGAATGATGACTGTCTTGGATGTTGATATTAAGCAGAAGCAGCAATAAATGTGTGCAATGCCGATCCTGTCCCTGCTTCCCTGAGGCAAGAGGCACAGCACGATAGACTTAAATTTAGATGAACCACAGAAAGTCAGATACTTGTCTGAGGGTTAATCAAACTTCTTTGTTCAGAACTTTCTTGCTGTTTAGTGGGCCTTACTTTTGTCTCAATTTCTACTATGTAACAGGTGTATTAGTGTTTTTTGCATTTACCTATCCTTATAAGGTCTCATAACTAAACTAAAGTTTAAAAATCCAAGGGTTTATGTTTCCTTGCTGTATACCCAAACCTGTACAGCTGCTTCAAAAACACACTTTCACAGGATCCCTAAATTTTTTATACTGTCTTTCTTATTTTCCTATCACAAGTATTTGTCCTTGTCTCCTCAGTATCTGTCTTAGAAACCTGGAGTGTTTGGACAGGATGGATAAGTGCATTACTCTCTTACTCTGTTTGCACTATGCCACTTCATTTGGGTGATGTTGAGCTTTTCATGATCTCTATAATTCTTCCACATAATTCTTCCAGTCATAGTTTGGAACCAAAGTAAAACAAATGGTGTAGTATAATAATGAAGTAAAATGTAATAACAAATGAAATATTTGTAAATGTATTTGAAGTATTTCTAAATGCCAGTGGTGATTCCATGTTTGTTCCTATTTTAATTTGTCTGTTTAGGCATCTCAGCTGCTTTCTCACTGATGCTCCCTATGTGAGGTATGCTGTTATGTGGTAACACCAAAGACAACATTCCCTCCAGCAAGACTTCTTTGACTGCAAGAAAAAAATACACACTTCTGAAGAGTATTAGATAGAGCAGCTATTTGTTTTATTTTCTACCCTTTGAGCTCTTTCATCAAAAAAAAGTAAGAATGAAAGAGGACATCTAGATATTCTGTTAGAAGCAATGTTTGTGTTAAACTTTGGCTGAAAACAAAAGCTGCTACCTCTTCTGTTTCAGCTTTCTCCCTACATTGGACAGGCTGGGTGTTTGCTCTTCCAAACATGGCCCCAGCCCCAGGGGTTGGGGTGCCAAAGAGGACTGGGGCTCTACCTCAATTGCTGTCCTCCATCACATCACTCTCAGAGGAGCAGAGAGAAGTTCGAAGCAGATTACAGATCTGTGCAGCAAGTGGCTGTATGTCAAAGAAGTGGGTTTGCTTCCTTTTTGTGTCAAAGCAATGCCCAGTAAGTTCCATACAATAGTTTGATAGGTATATATGTATGTATGAAGTTGTTTCCGTGCTTCTTAGTCCGTTTGCTATGATCAAGTGCAGTATTATTTTCAGACTGGTAGCTACATCTTGCCTCGCCAGCAGGGTGTCCCAGAGATCTAATTGGCATTTCCACCAATTTTACTAATGTCTCCAGCTCTTCAAAGCTGCTGCAAAATTTCTAAAGAAAATTAATGAAAAGTTCAGCCTTCTATGAGCTTTACAGTGAAATAGCCCAAATATTTTCAGTTGGCTATTTTGAGGAACAAATCTTCAGTTTTTCTCAGCTGGGTAATAAAGCATTTTGTTCCTCTGGCGTTCGTCTAAAATCAAGACAAAAGATATATTTTTAGAGATGATATGAAATGAAATTGAAATGAGTGAGTACTTGGGAAAAAAGAAACCTTTAGTGCTGGAAATGCTTTGTTACGACTGAATAAACTAAATATGCTTAATATGAAAGGTAATGGTGCGACTGATTGAATAGTTTGACATTACTGCACATGAAATATCATTAACAGGTTCACGATGGTTCTATATCAATACCACATCTCAGAATAAAATAAATGGAAATTCGGGACTACAACGATTTGTCACTGGAGCCTTTCAGTGTCGTTTAAGAAAATATTTTCAGTGAAAGACCAGTCAGCATGAGCTGGAGTAGCAGAAGAAATTACAGCCTTGTGTAAATTTGAGAATAATCCCAGTTAAACAATTTAAGCTAGCTGCAACATACCTGTGAGAGGACAAGTGAGGGCCTATCAGCTCCTGTATCTTTGACTTCATTGGACATCACCAGTTCATACCTGTAGTCATTACTGCTGCCAGTTCTCAGGATGTGAGCTCTCAGCGTAACTCCAGCAAGAGATGTCTGTGTTGATGTTGTCTCCCAAGCATACTCTGATGGTGCCAGGTTCATTGTATTATTCGCAGGGTGGATATAAGAGCAATATTCTACACCTCAAACTCATTCAAGGATCCAAGATGCGTAGCCTGTGTCAGCATCTCATGGCCAAGCGGTTTATGGATAGTCACTACAAGGATTAGCCTACATGATCAAGATCCTTTGGACTTTGGCATAGGTGTGGTTCTCCCTTTCACCCTGTGATTCACCTTACCAAGATGTCAGAGGCAGAATTTCCGTCTTCACCCAAGAGACACATGTGTTCATAGCCATCTTCATCAGCATAGGCCATTGCCTTGAATAAAAGCAAACAACACTGAAGGTTAGGAAGCTGTAAATCTGGACAGTAAATCTGACCTGGCATTTCATGGCTGCTGTATTAGTTGCAGATGCTATGCAGCCATTCTGTCGCTCTCCCATTGCTGACAATAGAAGAGGTCAGAACAACTCTTCCTATACATTACCATGTACAGCCTCAAGATGCTAATTACAATTTCTGTCCACTTTCTGTTAGGAAATTTCCTTCTGACAGCTCTGTGTCAGGTGGTGAGTACTTCTGTGTCCCATGTCTAACTTCCAAGTGCCTGTAACATCTTGTGGGTGCCCCCCTCACCCTGCAGACGGATTTGGTCTCAAAGTGGAACCAAATACGGGAACATGCTTTAAAATATTATAAGTCATTTAACTCAATCACTTCCATCTTCTGGTTAAAATTAGCTGGCCAGACACAGATGTTGCCTATCATGGCTTCACTGACTATCACTATTGTCTTGCCATCTTCAAATTTACGGTATTAATAAATGACTACGGAAACACAATGTTTTTCCAATTGAGGAAACCCAGACAAAATCGGAAGCTGACAAGAAGATAGGGAATATGGAGATAACTCTCCAAGTTTCTTGTGTTTTAATTTGGCAAGTTAATCTGATTGGATCTCATTACAACTGGAATATATTTTCGTTTGCCTGTACACTTTTGAAGGGGCCACCATTGGGAGCATTAAACTACTGGACTCCACTTGCTCTTTTCAGAAGTCAAAATCAAAAATGCAATAAACAAATACAATAATACATAAATAAACTGAAATAAATGAACTATTGAGCAATGCGAACCTAGTTTTACAAGCATTGGGAAGAATTATATTCCAGTTATCTGCATTTCTATAATATTTCAGTATGTAACACTGACTGTTTTCCCTATTTGCATTTTTCTGATATTTGTAAGGATGAAAAAGAACAAGGATGAGGACCAACATCTTAAAATCCCAATGCTCTACATGTTTTTATGTTCTTATGCGAGTATCCAAATGGAGGGGTACATTTTTTCACATTTTAAAGTAATATCACAGATTTACATGCAAATAAAAGGGAGCAGAGAAAGCAATAGATAAGCTATTGATGTTCATAATATCATATTTAATACAGGTACATATTGTCAAGTATATCTGACAGCCGAAGCTTTTCTTTGGTAGGAAGTTGCATAACACGGAGTATAATGCCAGTGTCAAGCCACAATATATTGATGAAAACATCAAGATTTGGAGGGACAAAAACAACATCAAGTTTTGTAATTATCTTCCACTTCTCTACCCAAATGACAGATTTTTTCGAAATTGTTTCATTCTTGTGGTTTCCAAATCAAAATTTTTAATTTTGAAATGTCATATTCCTTAATTGAAGTTATAGCATGATGCAGATTTAAAATAAAAAGTTAAATTAATTCCCTGCCCCTTTATATTTTTTATTGTTTGTCTTACTGAAAACCTAGAGACCAAAGAGTTTGTGTTTTCTTCTTCCAAAGCAACATATGTTATTTTTCTTATCTGTTTTCATGCATATGTTATTTTTAGCCAGCTCAAAGATACTTCTTTTTGTAAATCATGAGGAGTTGCAATTTTTGCTTAATTAAAAATCAGAAGTCCTGAAGTCATTCCACTGGGGAAAAAACAAACGTAACAAGTTGTCACATGTGCGCAGGATTAATGTGGAAAAGTTGTTAACTCTGTGCGCATTTTTTTATTATCATGTCCTTCTTTTCTTCTGTTTCTTCGGCAATCCTTAAAACTTTATAAGCTGCATTTATGTTAAGCTGTTCCTGATATGCTCCAATAAGTGTGCTTTAGACACATTGTTAACATAAGGCCAAATCTGTAATACAGCATGGACAATTAAGTGCACAATTTTTGTATAAATGCAAAATCCCTCACTGTGAATTATTTAATTAATGCTCTACAGTTCATTTAATAGCACTCTTTCAAAGGCCATTTCACTCACAGAAAACTAATTTCATTCTTCGGGTTGATTTAATTAGATTGTATGATATATGGTATTGCTAATTCAGTGGCTCTCTTTGCAGTGTCTAGCCCGTTGCTCCTATTGTCGGCAATCTGTCAGCCCCATTTTTAACAGTATTGAAAAATTCAAGCTTTATTATTGCTCGCTCACTCTTTCTCTCCCATCAGGAGGAAAGTAATGAGCTTTTCTTCTTATGAGAGCAAGCAGAGAGTGTGGTGCCCTTAGCGCTTCAGGCACTGAGCAGTATTAACAGCCTGATTCATGAGTTAAGTTTCTAACTGCCCGTGGCTATTAGCACTCAGTCCTTTGGCTGTCATTTAGTTAAAAAGACTCTTCGGTTAATTCACTCTTTTAATGAGACTGTGCTATTCAACTAATGTATTTTACTGTATGAAAGGTCACACCAGGAAGCAAAACAGATTGGAGGGAATGTAGCGGGAAGCCTGGCTGTCAAGAAACAGTTCAAGCCTCGCAGGCATTTCGCCGTCGCGGCGCCCGTAATAGGCTATGGAACTGATGGGCCAGCGTTCACCTCAACAGTTGAGCACCATAAATCACGGCTAAATAGAAAGCAGATTAATCAGAGCCACAGACAAAAAGAGCACGTGTTTCATTACCCATATAATCACTAACATGATTGCCAGACAAGCCGGGGGAACTGTACATGGGGCTGACAAAATGCAGTGCGGCGGCGAGTGGGGGAACTCAGGTCCACGGAGCTGCGGCCACTAAATCTTTTCATTAAGTAGCTGCTCTGCGAGACCCTCTTGTCAGAGGGCCGCTTGCTCGGAGGGTGGTGCGGGGGGAACAGGCGTAAAACAGGAATATAAAGCTGCATTTGAGTGAGAAGGGTCAGAGGCGGCGGCGGTGGCAGCGGAGAAGCTTTTTCTCCCCATGGCTCAGTTTCCGCATCATCCCCGGCATCACTGCGGCTGGGAGAAGCACGTGGGAGATGGGATGACCCGCTCCTCTTCCTCCCCTCTTTATATTACCCTGCAGCGAGCCAGACCCAGCCTGCTCCCCACTGTTTTCTGGGTTGATGTACCATCGCTTTAGCTGTGTGGCACATACCAAGTGGTCATATATGAGAGGACATCTCATTTTAATTTATTCTGTGCTTCTCCAACGTCATTTCCTCATTGCACTCTCTCTCCTCGCTCACACTCTTTACGTCACTGGGAACTGCGTGTAATACACGTGTCCACAACCTACAGCTTCTCCCTGCTGAGCTTCAGAGGAAAGGTACGGTTGAAAATCTGGTTTACTTCAGAATTTCTGCTTGGGACATCCAATTGAAAATGTTTTTCTGAATATTGCTCATTAATTTACAAAAGGAGAAAATGAGAAGAACCTCTGCTCTGAATTGCTTCGCATCTGTCTGCTGAGGCGTTAAACATCTGAATTATTGTGAGGGTATGTGTGTGTTTTGCTGGTTTTTAATTAGTGTCATTGGGGGGAAAACTCCAGCACTTTAGGGGCAAAAGTATATTATTTTTTAGAAATTGTAATTCCCTCAAACTATGGTAAACAAATCATTCTGATTTAAATTTCCCGAGCAACTTCCAAACAGGGAAACCGTATGTTTAATTACTAAACATCTGTTGCAAAGAATACCCCTAGCTTTTGCAGCACTAATATCACAGTATGAATTTTAAAATCTGTCAGCAAGGGATCACGAAAGCTTTGGGAGCAAAGAGCTGCTCACTTTAACCCCTGAACCAGATAATCTAACAGTAATCCATTCAAAACTAATCAAACATTTACAGAAACGCACCAGCACTGAGGAAAACAATTCATCATCTTCATATGCTCATTACACTCCCAACATCTCAATCTACCTATGTAAATGAGACTGGGGATCTGACATCAGGTCCATGTACAGAAATTATAAACAAATATTCATCCATTATGCTGCTGAAATTTAACAGCTGGAGCACTAACAGTAGCTGAACTCCAAGCCCCGAGTATCAATTATTTATGAACCTAAAACTGACAAGACTGTCTAGGTGAATTAGCTGCATATGTCAAGCTTTGTTATAAATCCCAGCCTACTGTAAAACTCATTTTCATAGAATGTATGTACAAGGCTGACAATATATCAACAGTACAGCATTAATAATTTAGAAGAATGGTACCATAAGGGAGCACCTAGAAACTCTGCTCTGCAATATAGTTGATATTACAAATAAAAAAGTCAAATAAAATAAATTTCCCATAAACAGAGAATCAAATAAAGCATTTCTCTATGATGTTATATTCAATTTTCAAAAAACTTACCAGTAGATACTTGCATTTTTAGGAAGCATAAGTGTCACCTGAAGTTGTTAATATTTTTTCTCCATTGCTAAAAGTGTCTTTGAATTTTTAGGCCCATTGATGTAGGCTGCATTGCATTTATTTTTTTTCTACAGATTGAGAACTAAAAGTAAGGTGAGGGTAAGAGATGGAAGGAAAGCATTTTTTTCAGCAAGCACTACTGCACACTATGGCTCAAGACCCTGAAATAAAGTATAAGACTACCTACAAATAAATGCCGTTAATTATAGGCTAAAATCTAGGCTTTGATGTATGCACGTGACACAAATTGAGGTAAAGGATACTCTGCTCTGATAGTAGAGTTTGTTTAGTTATCTTAGCTATTGCTCCCATTAGAGACATCACGAAATTTCTTTGAGGTATCTTTGTGTGAGAAGTCCATACAAAAGCTGTTGGACACCCTACATACAACCACCTACGTGGTATAAGCCAAATGCAAGGACAAGGCCTAAACTGGAACATTTCTAAGCTTAGGGAAATTTCTGATCTGAATGTCTACACTGTGATCGAATAAAAGGACACATCAAAATTTTGCCCAGTGTCAGAGAAACTCAAGATGGATCTGCATTTTTCTGTTCTCTCCCACCTCCACAGAAGAGCAGCCTTCTGCTGCTTTGATGAAGCAATGCACACAGTTACCCAAAATCTGAATTTTGTTCAGAAGCTCCAGGCTTATTAGCACGTATAACTTCACCTATGCCCATGAAGGCATGGCTGGTTGCAGCAGCTTTCGCTATTCAGAGAGGTTGTGCACAAAAAAAATGAATACACACTCATATGAGAATCCATGACTATCAAATAAACAAGATTGTATCTCATATACAGAAATAGCCCGGTTTTTGATCAGCTGTGAACATCAGCTGTCCTTTTCTCCACAACACAACTTTCAGATTATTGAGAAAAATGGAAGGAAAGGGAAAGGAGGGGAGACGAGAGGGAGACGGTCCCAATCTGCAGTACAGACACCAAAGGCGAGGGATTGTAAAAGTGAATCCGTAATATTAAGTTCAAGAGGATGCCACTGACTTCGTTAAGATTGGTCCCACACTTAAAGTTAGCATCTGTTTTGTGTACTCCTTAACTGGGATTCATACCAACAACATACCAAGAATCCATGAGGGCATCTTTTGAGGCAGAAAAAAATCACTAGAATCTCAAAACTGAGAGGCACGGTGTTTTGGAAAAAAATTGTGTCACTACAAACGGTAAAAAGAAATGTGTACTTTGAAAGAATCGGTAGTGGTTCAAGAGAGGTTGACAAAGAAGTTAACAGAGCATCTTTGAGTCAGGAGAAAGAGAATTCAGAGGAGTACGAATGTCCTTAGTGATTCATACTTACACAACAATGCAGAAAAAACCAGCTGAGTTTATGAGTGAGGTGTGGAAAACGCTACAAAGCCATCTCCTCATCTGCAGGATACTGCACTTCTGACTCAGGAAACACTTGTAAGAGACTGTGAAAATTTAATAAATATACTCTATTAGATAAAGATAAAATCAGAGATAAACATGTGCCTGGTTAATACCTGATGCCTGATACATCAGAGATTTATGAAAGAAGAGTTCTTCATTTTAGCTGGTGGTGGTGGGATGGGGGAGGACCCATGGGTCATCCAGTGAATCCTTCTGTAGTAGAGAGGAAGGGTTTATGTAGCAATTCCTATGTAATTCTTCAGACTATTAGGGCTTTCCATTTCCCATTGCTTTAGTATTATCTGCACGGGTTGCTTGCTTTATGTTTTCAAAAGTAGAGTTTAATAATAATAATAATAATTCACTGAGGGTGAAATTCACTCCCGGGCAGAAAGCCCAAGACAAGGCCTTTGCATCACTCAAGTCGTGTTTAAAATAGAGCCTCATTTGGATTTAAATGGTGCAGAGATCTTCTGCTGGTCTAGAGACCAGTGAACTTCACCTTGAATGCCCCTCAATGCCGTGGTGCTGGCTTAGGCACACAAAAGGGCGTTTTCTGCTGAAATCCCAAAGAGTTTTCCCCACAAACTTCAAATGCAGAATGAAGATGTCCCTGTCTGCTCGAAACAA
Source organism: Opisthocomus hoazin (assembly GCF_030867145.1). Taxonomy (NCBI): domain Eukaryota; kingdom Metazoa; phylum Chordata; class Aves; order Opisthocomiformes; family Opisthocomidae; genus Opisthocomus; species Opisthocomus hoazin. The sequence continues at coordinate 75,873,103 of NC_134419.1, read as the reverse complement.
TGACGAAGGCATTGCAGGCAATCCACAGAAGAATTATCCAAGTTTAATATTTTGACTTCATTAACTTACTTGGTGTCTGATGACATCTCTCAGTCTACTGGTGGCTCTTCTTGCTAACTGATGCTTTTATTAATACTTCCAGTGTCTTCTTCACATAGGTGGCACCTATGTAATTTTTCCCATTAGCTCCTTTTGTTAATATTCTAAATTCTTCTTGAATACTTTCTCTTTTCCAAAAGTCATTACTTTCTAACATCACATTGTAGCAGAGCTGCAAGCTGGCACTCCTGTTTGTGCTGCTACACGTTGCACCACAGCACGGGTAGAGTTACCCACGCTTCCACGATGCCCCGGCAATGCTTGCCATCCTTGCCACCTGTCATGGGCACTGCTGAGTGCTGTGCTCGAAGACCAGAGAAAAGAGATGTATTCTGGTTTCCTTTTCCAATTCTGTCAAGGACTGGAGCTATTCAGAGTCACTATTTTGACTTGAAATTACCTAACAACCATTCTAGTTATGAGAAGTTATAGCAATTATGCAGATCTGCTCACCTGGTTAAGAAAACATTCAACAATATCCAAAAGTGGCTCTTCAAAGTGTTATCTAGCTGTCTCCCAACACCACCCCACCCAAAGCCATTCAAAATCAGTGAGCCCGAGCAATCAACTGGCAGTTTAAGCACCAATCTTCAAAGCCTCCTGAAATAAAGTCATTATTTTCTATTGCACAATAATCTCTATTTACTGAAAAAGAGCTGTAGTTCCTCATATTTGACAGTTGTTTTAGTTGGGTTAGGGTAGAAAGGTACATCAATATCCTGACTCCAAATATAACTCTTTTAGGCTTTTGCAAGTGTGGTTTAAGCTTCAAAGACACAGGTCAACAACAAAGAAAGAGTGATTTGAGTACCTGTGGGAGTTTGAGCTAACATTTCATGTGAGACTGGTGTCATGAGGGCTACTTGGTGCATTTCGAGGCATCAGCTCAACAGCTGTATGTTTTCCTTTAATTTCTGAAAGGGCTTTTCAACACAATAGTTCTGTGATTTCTTGAAAATTTTAGTTAGAACTGAGCCTAGAGCTGAGAGTCTCATAACTGTAACTCAGAAACTGGATTTGGAGCTGAAAAATAATTCAAAATGAAAAAAATGGTATTTTTTTGAATTGGTTGTACTTGGTGATAACTCTTGACTTATTCTTCTGTGCAGCTGCAATAAGCTATGATTCTGGGGACCTGCTTATGTGACTAAAAAGATAACTCTCGTTGGGAAGAAAATTGCCTCTCTGACATAAATCTTTGGAATAGGAGTTTACTGAAAAGTGGTAAATATGAGGGGAAAAAGAATCAAATATCCCAAGCTAAACAGGAACTAATTTATGAACATACTGCTCTAATTTGGTGGTTGCTGAGTGGAGCAATCATCTGGTGTGCCCAGAAAAGCAGCATTAGCCTTTGACTGGGGCCTTGGCAGGGACAGCAGGGGAACTGAAGGACGAACAAACTGTAGTCAGGGAACTAGTGAGACCATCTGAGTCACTGAATAACATCCTTGACCGCTGCAGGCCCTTCACAACATGTCTTCAACTCATACATGTGCTGGGTCTCTCCGGACAGATAATTGTTTTCCTTTCACTGCTCTCTCTTTTATCCGTCTTTGTACAGGGTCTATATTACATTGATGCAATAGCCATATATTGGCATATGATCACTGCTGTTACTAGTAATTTTATTTTGATAGTTTCTAGCTGTAAAATCTCACTTCAAACAATTCTGGTTAATTAATATTTTTATTTTTCATTGGCAAGTCATTTACTACTGCAGAAGTCATGCTGGCTATTGCCTAAGGGTAGCTAGTTGCTGTCTTGTCTCAGTCACTCTCTGCTGAGACTGGGGCCTCATTGCTTGGTGCATTGACGGTAGCAAGAACAAGCTTTAACAGGAGCAGAAGAGAAGATCAGCGAAGATTTGCATTGCATCAACCATGAAGATTGCATATAGTAACAAACATAGCTTCTTGACTGCCTTTTTGTTTTTTAACTAGACTTTGCAACTCATCACCGCCAAATTTTTGCCAGCAGAAAAGCCCTGTTGTAGCACCTCTTCACACTGTGAACAGAGCTAAGAATGAATTAGAAAATTCTACAATCCCAGTCTTACCTCTTCCAGTTCAAACTGTTGTCCATATTTAAGGAAGCCTACATAAATATACAAAATTAAAGTGATCTGATTATAGGACTCGAGATACTCTAAATGCCAGATGTAGCCTGTAGTGCTACATAAAGCAGTGCAATGCAACGCCCCCTCACAGTCAGGTAAATTACAATACCCACAAAGTACCGATGAGGACACTGGGAGGGAACATGTCCTAGACCTTGATTTATAATGACACAGTGTAAGCACCTGCCCATCAACAGCAAAGATCCCAAAACGGATGCTGATTTTCATCAGCCTGAAAAAAACCAGCACCATTAATTATCATTTTTACATAAAACAAGGGAAGTATGGGGCAGGGAAGAAATGGATACTCCATTTTCATGTACTGAGACCTAGAAGTTTTCTCCAAAGTTTGACCAGTGTGACTGACGTCCCAAAAGCACTTTCATTTTTGACATACTAGAAAGTATTCCCTGCGGTGTGTCTCACCCTACCTGACTGCTACTATGTTTAAAATGCCTCGGGGTGTATTTTGCTTCCAATAAAGCACATCAGACCTACTTGCCTGAGAAATAAAGCTGCTATTCTTGGCAATGATGTTGATTGTGCATGGGCTGCACACACTCCGTACATGGACAATTAAATTTAAAAACCATTTCAAAATTACGTACAGCTAGCAACAAAAACGAGGTTTGCAATATTTGGATGACTGAACTTGATGCCTGATAAATCTCTCCTTTCTGCTTTCTTTCCAGCTCATTCAGATGATGCAGATAGAAGTTCACTTATAATGTTTTATGTGCTTTAAAATTGGAAGGCCCTTGTTGTTGTAATGACACTGATTTTTTTTTAATTATGTCATTGCAGATGATGCTTAAAATAAGCAAAGCTTCTAAATGACTGCCACTGCTAGTGAGTAGCTGCCTTTCTTAGGAAGTAAAACAGAGAAATACCACACTGGTGGAAGTAAACAAACAAAAAAATGACTCCATAAAGAAATAAAAAACCAGAGAGTGAGGAGCGGGTTTGTGTCTGAGACTGCTAAACAGAGACAGGAACTTTAAAGGTATGTAGGATCTACAGACTTCTATAAGTCTTTTGCCCTGCCTTGCCTTTTAATAAAGAGTGGACAGAGAAAAAAGAGGAGTATGTGGAGAGCTGTTCTTTCTTTTTGGTGTAGATTTTAGGTGTGACATGAACTGTTGCCCTAGATGTCTATGAATCCTTCTGATCGGCCTTGGTTTTGAGTGCTAAGGTAATTTCTGAGTATCATGTCGATTTGGTTATTGGGAAATTTTTCTGCAAGTTGTTTGAATTCAATTAAAAGCTATCTTGGACAACAAGTGAGGAAGGAAATGGACTGGTAAATATTTAAAGGTTCTTAGAGGATGGTGTCACAAGTATAGGCTTTGATGATTTTACTTTACGACACTGGTTTAATCTAGAACAAGAATAAACCTGTGACTAGAGAGAGTGACCCTTCCCCACTGCGGCCAGGTTGTGCCGATATCCCCCTGAATGATGCTGTGTGGCTCCACATTCCGACAGACTGTAGCAGAGCATGTGATGGCAGGGGAACAGACGGAGTTAGTACAGTCGAACTTAATATTGGCATTTCCAGACATAAAGGTTGCAGGGTGAGGAATTAAGAAATATTCTTCTGGAGGAAGGTTTTGTGTATTTGTCTGTCTAAACATGTGTAACGGTGGTATATTTTCTAACGATGTAATGTAAGGGAAGCAGCAACAAAACCTTTTAATGGTGTGTAATGCCTATTAATGTGGATAAAATCAAGAAACTGAAATTATAAAGCAGATGTTGTCTGCACAAAGACCTGAGGAGATCCTTTGCTGGTATTTTTCCAGTTATTGAACCACCAGGTGTGACTGCATAACACGAAATATGGAAGCCCAACAAATGTCGTACTAAGTACTTTTCAAAGATGTAGTTGATCATCAAATTCCAATAACAGTTTAGGTACTTTAGTTGATATTGAGATTAATATACAGCTTGCTGCAGCAAGAACCTCTTCAGTTTCTGACCTTGGCTGGTAGTAAAATCCGATCGATATTTAGACCAAGCAAGCGTTCCAGAGAGGATGCATTGAACACATTAGTTTCCTAAAAAAATACTGTCATCAGCTAGAAAATCTAATCTGCTGTGAGGAATACGATGGAACAGAATTGAGTAACAACCTAAAAGAACTTGAATATTCACCTGAATAAAAACAGGGTTTACTTCAGCTCTGGTTTCACTCTTTTGGCTTCACAATTTTCTACCATTGCTTCCCTCCCATGCAGCAAGTAGTTAGTCCCTGCATAAAGGCAGGAGTTTACTTTGAAAACCTGGTTAGAGGACACTGAACCACCAGTATGATATAACTGGTGCAATCAAGACTAAGCAGTACATCTCAAATTTCAAGTTGCCAGGTACACCCTACATGCAAACATTTCATTGGCCAGGAATTATTCCTGGCAATTCTTTGAGACAAAAATATCAGATTCACAAATGCTGTAGATTTCTTACCCAAAGTTCTAAATAACATGTCTGCTGATAATGTAATATAAATGTGAACAACTGATACCTATTGCTTGATTGGATTAGTGTTTTCAAAGTACAGGTTATGCCTTGTTCTCCTTCTATGTATATCAGTTATATCTATTTAAGAATATAAAATATATTGCTAAAATATATAATGTTTTGCTGAATTTTATTTGATTTGTCTTTCTGATGTCTTTGGGATCTTAGTCAAAGCTGATCATTCCAAGTACATATTAGACTAAGGGAAAATCTAGTTTCCAAAGGGCTTCAACCTAATTGGATTTTGTGCAGATTTTTTGCAGATTATTATGCATGGCTTAGAAAGTTACATGTGCAGAATACCTGTGATGTCCTTTTGTGAGCACATGGAAGTGATAGAGCTCATATGGACAAAAACAGTCCTAAGCTGTTTTTCATCAAGACTGCTTTCAAGCAATGGGATCAAGTAAGCTAAAATACAAAAAAAAAATTACTTTTTATTTCACCTCTGTATAAGTACTTATCCATTATGGTTAACGTGACTGCAGGATTTCCATGAATATAACGACAGATTTATTAAATCTTGTCCAGTGTCTTGGAAAAAAATCAGTCTTAGAGAAGCTGCTCAGAAGTTTGAAAACCATTTATAAAAACAGAATAATTTTATCAGATTTAGTCCTTTCCCGTGACTGTAACACAGTTCCTAAATCCAGTTGCAAGATTTCTTTTTTTGATCTGTAAATCTCTGATACACCTGGCGCTTGGCACTGGGATACGTGCAGCTGAATCATGTAGCCACCAAGCAAGCCTTACACAGGCAGGCTAGTATCACGTCCCCCTCCCAACCACAGCACAACCTCGCCACAGGCAACGAATCCTCAAAAGAAGGTCTTTATTTGTGAAAGTGGCTTTTATTATGTGTTGTTCTGCTACAGCCTGGACTGACAGCACCTATAGTATCCTGAGTTCTCAAGGCTGCCTCGAGGAAGAGGAAGAAGGGTGAGCCATGGGGCATTTTTCAAGAGGCACACATAAAACTGTGAACATCATATCTTGAGAACAGCTCATTCCGCTCTCCTTGCTTTGCTTAGCCCAGGTTTGTAAGAGAAACACAATGCTTTCATTTCCTCTCTTTTATGGATCGTCGATGGGTAAGGTTTATTTTTATAGTCAGCTGCCTTCTGACACGTGGCAATGACTTTAAGGAGCTGTTCCTGCAAAACAGACGGTGTGTGCTGCGTTCCCCTAGTGCAAATACTGAAAGGGGACTTCTCCCAGTCCTCTCCTCCACTGCCCTCACAAACCTTCGCATAGCACCTCCGCATTGGCCAAGGCAGTATCAAGAAAGAGAAGGAAAATGTGAAGAGAGCTCAGGGAAAACTGTAGTTTTATTCCTTTGGAGTCATGGACCTAAAAATAACTTCGAACAATGAATTTTTTTTTAATAGTCATTTATTGAGTTAACTGTTTTGTAAAGAACTATCTAATGCATCTGGCCTGGAAAAGGTTGCAACCCTACCACTTGCATGTCCTTCCTTAATGAAATGCACATTTCCCTATACTGCTGGGTAGCAAAAGATCTCGATACACACTAGAGTAAAAGTAAGTAAAAATAAGTGTAGCAAACATAGCTGCTGAATCTCCTCCTTTTTCCATTCCATTCCCTTCAGTGGAGAGCATCAATTATTTGTAAGTACAAGATTAGTTCAAGAGCAACAGAGGGATAGAGCCTAGCGCAATTCTGTGCTTTGGAGGACACAGGTATTGTGCTTAGTACACATCTGCAAGGCTCACCCTCTTAAATCAAATGCTGCTCCACTGCAGTATCTAAATTGTTCCAGGTGTTGTAGTCAGTAAACATTTGCTCAGGATTTTATGTGTGTACTATAATTTGAAGATTTGTTTTTATTTAAAATACTTGGTTTTCCTTCTGTCTTTGTAAAAGGTTTTTTTGCACTGGAAGAAAAATTCACTCTGATAAACCTGTGTGGGGCCATGGGTTATTTGTTAACCTAACCTGGTAGAACTACATTTCTTCCATACGATTCGTTTTTGTAATATTCTCACACCAGTGATATCTCCCTGCTGGTAAATAAAACCAAAAAGGAGCACAGAGTGAAGTGAAACTGCATAGACACCACTGTAATATTCTGGTTATAAAAAAGAAAGGCAAGTGTTGGATGGCAAATCATAAGAATACATTTACCTTTAAGAATTCTTTACATGGGTCATTACAGAATCAAGCTTTGTTTATGTTACAGTACAGAACTGAAATAAAATGGAGTTTAACAGTAAGGATAGTAACAGTAATTCCTCTGTGGAACATGCACAGAAACTTCATCTGTATGCTGGCATAGAGGTGGTGTTCAATTGCACTTTCTAGTTTTATTGTCATTGATTGTATAACAAATAGAACAGCAATATCCAGTACACTCAGATGGTTAACCATCCAATGTGTCCGCTATAGTTTACCTGAAATGTTCAATCTTTTTAGTCAGTTCTCCTCTTCCCCCCAAAATAAAGGTGAAGAAAAAGGGAGACATTACCAGATCATTCCCAGAAGCCTCTTTTTTCATATCCAAAGATCTAAAGAACACACAAACAGAAGACAAACGGACCCTATTCAGAACTGGGCGTCACCTAACCAGGAACACCCAGAGATCTGTTTCTAACTAACTTGATCCTCCTCTCTCCATCTTGCGTATAAGCACAATACAATTTTAAAACAGTTGTGCCACGTTCCAAACCCGTTCCCTCTTCTCCATCACTTATATGAGAAACTGCATGACTCTGCTTTCAAAGCCCTTCACAGCCAGTCTTCCAGTGAGATACCGACTCTTCTGCACTCCCAGGAGACCAGCTTTCATGCCCATCATCTTCCATATAGGCAGCTACGGCGCTTTGTCCGGTGCTCCCATCGTATCTGGCCCAGCTTCCTTAAAGGTCTGTAAATTGCCCTTAGTGTCCCAAGGACAGATGTCAGCAGGCTTGCTGACTAGCTCTATCTCCTCCTTCTTGAGCTTTGGTGATGCTCATTCTTATTTATTCCGTAAATACTTGCTTTTCTTTTTCCTGCCCAAGGCACAGGAACACCGTGGCTCATATACCCTAACAATTTATCTAACAATTTATTTCCTGGACTTTGGCCAACGAGGTATTTCAACCTAGTGCAGAGCCTCCTGGGAAGCCGCCCACCTCCAGAAAGACGCTTTGTCCCAGCACCGAGGGCTGGATCTGCTGGAGGTGACAGCAGTGGCAGCGTTGCAGCCTCTGCATCCTTCACATCGCTCTGCCGTGCGAGGAGGCACGAGCTTTGCAGTGTGTGATGAACACTCTGATCCTTGCCACATAAACAACACCTCGGACCACTATGCCTGATGCACCATACGTTAATTCTTAGCTACAGGAGGATGGTTCTTCCATGCTGATTCTTGATCTAACACAGCATGCACAGCCGTCCTGGACTGCTGACACCTATTTAGTTCTTGAGCCTGCTGCAGGGCTGAACAGCCTGATGTTCCTACAGACCCATCAGTAGCAGCCCCACAAGAAAACCACTGGAGATGAGACACCTGAAAAAGCATCGTGTCTGCCACAGGCTGTGTTTCAAAAGAACAGCTGGTCAGACACATCGAAGTGTCTCTATGTGCTGCTCTCGTCAGAGCAATCATTTCTTTTACAACTGGTTACACTCCAGTAACCCACCCTCCGGGTGCTCCTCATGGGTTTGGTTACACAGACCTTGGGGGACAGCGTGACCACATATAAAAGACTGTGAAGCACAGCCTGGTGTTTTTTTTCACTGTTCAAACGAAATCATCAGCAATCATTTCAAACAGCCCTGTGTTTAGGAGAGCTCGGGGCTGAATTTGGGAATTTTGCAGACACGCCTGCGGGAAGCGAAGGAGAGGGGCAGCTGGAGATGAAGCAGTGTGATGCCTGCGTGGCAGGGGCAGTGGAGCCGCTCCGGCAGCACGTGGGGAGAAGCGTGGCAGGAGCATTTGTCCCACCCACTCTCCACTCTCGCAGGTACCAACCCCAAGGCACGCAAACAACTGAGCAGGGACTCATCTTTAAGAGTTCTGCTTGGGGGCCAAGCACAGAATAAGCCCCTGGAGAAGAAGGGGTATGAGGAGGAAGGACAAATCTCCCGAGACCTTTGGGGTGCAAACCTTGGCAGAGCCCATCCCCTCTGTCTATGCCAAGCCGGGCTGATGGAAGCTTTCAGCCTGCTCCTGCTCTGAAGGGGAAAGACTCACATGGGCAGACCACAAGCCCCTCACAGCTCTCCACACACAGCTGGTTAGGGCTTTATAGCTCCATCTCCCCATCCTCTAGCTCGGCAGCCGGTGGGTGACACTGCTGGCGCGGGAGGCCACAGAGATGCCCGCTGTGACAGAGTTACCTGCTGTCCCCTCCAAAGCGGTTTTGCATCAGGCTACCGCTGCCTTGCCTTATGGTGAGTAAAAGTCATAAAACTACCATCAGCTCAACGACTGTAATGACTACTCTGAAGCTTTTTATAGGCGATAAGCTACTGTAAAGGTCTGCCGGTAATTTGTGGATAGGGTACATTACCGTTATCCTTGAGGAATTTCTGCTTCCTTTTTATATGCCTTTTTTCTCTTGAGGGGACTCTGAAATTAACAGGAGACGTTAGTCTGAAGCTTTGCCAGAGCCTCTCTCGCCGAGCACAGGCTGCATTTATTTCTCTTCAGACATGATCTGGTGCTCCTGAAGAGAGCCGCAGCCTGCTGATTCAGGGCTGGATGTCTCCCTCTACCCCTCCGCGGTTCAGAGGATTGCAAAGGGACCGTAAAGTGAATTGAAATTTCCTGGAAATGGTATAAAAGGAGGCGATGAGATTCTAAATAGCATAAACCAGCAAAAAGCTTTAATGGTTACACATCATCACAAACCCCTCTGGACCAAGCAGGGGAGAAAATGTGGGAGGTTACTTGATTTGCGAACTGCCCACATCAGTGAAATTCTCATGGTGGCACCTGGGAGAGAGACTGGGTGAAGAGGGCAGTTTTTCCATACAAAGCAAGCTGCAACCCTAGTTTTGGGCCAGTTCTTCCCATAAAACTCAGCCCAAATGAAAATTGACAATGATTGAGTAATTTACCCAGTAATGACAAAGCTCAAGTAAGTGTCCCCAGTGTAGTTTTTCTAGGCTGTAGCTGACACCACTGCCACGCCAGCAAACGCTTCGCACTGCAGGCGGTATTGCTACCAACAAAACAATCTTCCAGAGATCATAGAATGTTAAGAAGTTCATTTGTTTAAAGCATTATGAAATAGTTCCCTTGCAGATCTCATTCTTTAATTTCCTGCACTGAGGCTGAGGTGTGGGACACCAATACTGATAGATCAGATTAACACCTCCGATGCTCAGATTTTCCACCACGCTACTGCAAAACACATCATCGCCATTGCAATACGAGCTCTGCATTCTGGACCTGTTACACTCAGGGGACGTGAACAAACTAACATAAAGCTAAAATAACATAAGCGATTCCTTCCGATGGGGAAACTAAACCATCTGGGTTGCTAATTTCCCTTTTGGGGAAAAAAAAATAAACAAACAAACAAGAAGGAGATTACTTTTTCTTCTTTATCCTCTAAATAAATCCATTTTCTCTCGCAGTATAAGGCTTCAGACAAATCCAGTAACTGCAGCAAAAATCTCAGCGTGAATATAGTGGTTGAAATTAATCACAGGCTGGAGACTGAGGGAGTTTTGTAGTTGTCCTCTGATACAGACTGTGACTTGACAATCAAGGTCTAAGGCCCAGCAAAAACAAATTGTGTGATTACCAAGCAAAGAACTTCTGGCACTTTATTTGGTGCGTTACACACAGAATGGTGCTATTTAAAACAGGCTTTCATTTCGGGCAGAACAAAAAAGAGACCTGGGGAGGCAAAAAACATAGGAAGTCAGATATTACCCATATCATGACAGTACCTCCCAGCTCTCAGACCTGAGGACCACGATTTCACTGATGTGGGCTGAGACAGCCCAAAACCAAACCAAACCTTGCCTTGCAGTACTTGCAGTTTGTTCAGTAATTAACTCTCCTTGATGTTTTCAGAGTGTTGAAGGGGAAAACAAAATGTATGAGATAGATCTTGGAAGTTGCCTATATTTATGGAGAAGGAGAATTTTGGAAAAATTAAGGCTTTGTATGACCTAATACCCATCTGAAAACGTGTGTTTCTGAGAATCATCCTGTTTCATTGTGACAGTGATTTTTCTGAATGTCTCTAAACATTTTTAATACACTTTTTAATGTAACAGCTGATTAAGAAAACATGTAGAAAGTTAATTGTGATATCCAAGTCCTCTGGAGAGCAAATCTTGAGAGATGTGAGTGGTTCCACAAACAGCACAGAGGTCACAACACAGAAGACAACTCAGTTTTATGGTGCTGTGAGTGACAGCAGCGTTCTCCAGAGAAAGGTCCTGCTGTGAAAATTGGACACAATCCTATAGTAAGGCTGGAAAAATATATAGGATTTGCAAATGTTACAGTACCTGATATCTTAGAATGCATCTATACAAAAGAATCCAATCATCTGGGTTGAACTATCATGTCATCAATAGAAATATGACTTCAATTCCTGATTTTCCTTGAGAGGAAGGAATTTTGTTCCTCTCAGTCTGGTCTTCAACCACCAGGTATCTGTGATGGCAGAATATGCGACATGAGTTTCATGGGTCATTGGAGGAACCAAAAGAAGATTTGTCCTGATATTTGATCCAGAGTTTGCCTTGCCCAGTTTCACCCCATTGCTCATATAGTCCCATCCTGAACAGTGCTCTTTGGAGCTCAGCTGCCTCCTCTGCATCACCGCACTGCCCGACCACAGGTCCAGTTATTCACTGCAAATGCCCCAGACAGCTCTTCAGAAGCGGAAATTTGCTAAGAGACAAAGTTCTCAGCTATTCGTGTAGGTTATGGTCCTTACCTTGCTGTGTGCCTTAGCCTTTATGGTTGTAGAAATGTGAATGACAAACTGCCAAGAGTCAAAGAAAGTGCAGGACCGGCTCCCTGATGAGGAGATTTTCCTTGTAAATGTAAGCATTCAGCTATACTGTTAAAGAAACCAGATACTATCCCGGTTTCAGACTTGCTTTTTCATTATCAAATTTTGTCTCTCTCTTTGACGCACACAAGTTTTAAAATGATGAAGGGCTGAGAAAATGAAAAGCTTGCAAATGAAACAAAACAATGTGATCATTCCTTAAAACATCCAGGGAAAGTCAAGGCTCCCATTCTAGTTGTACAGCACTAAGCTGCTGGGATGCCACACACTCTCCATGTCCACGCCGCCGAGACTTTAAATCACCCATGCCCAGGGCAACCCTTTTTCTGCACGTTGAATCACCCTTCATTGCATCCACAGTGCTCTGAGTACAGGCGCTGTCGGAACGCTAGATCAGACCTGGGCATCCGCTGCTTCCTCCCAATCTTCCTCTGCTGAAAAAGTCAGTCAAAAGCAAAATATTTCATCCTCCATTTTTATTCATTCTTTGGCCGGGGCAGTTTTAATGGCACAAAACCAGAAGAAGGCATCTTTGCTCCATTTGTATTGTATATTCTGATGACTGGCAAACAATGAACAGATGCTTTGCTCTAGACCCAAAGAGGTTTTTCCGCTGAAATGATATTTGGGATGAGTGAAGTCCCAGCTAAGTTGTACTTTTCATCAGTGTAAATGTAAACACATGAGGGAGGCAGGCAAGGAGCCCGAGAGCCCGTGAGTGAATCACCAGAACTCTCTTGTCCCTGGATTTTCACCTAAAGAAAGAAGTATAAGCAAAAAAGGTAAATATTGAGTTTAAACCTGGGAAGTTTAAATTAAAACCTAAATCAGACTTTTACAACTCGAGATTTTTTTGGTGGTTCCGAATTAACCACAAGAGGACAGTAGTTCATGGCAAAAAGCACAGTACACACTGCTACAGCTGACAGAAATGCTTTGTGCAATCAAGACTTCTGTTGTGTGTACACGCAAGGATTTTCTGGATGAAAACAAGTCACTCCAGTTATGCCTCAGTGAGGGATTTCACAATTATATAAAATCCTATGTTATATTTTTAACTAGCAATATTCACCTCGTCGTCTTCCCCATTTTACAGTTCTAGTGTGTGCTGATGCCTTGTGGAAATGAAATGTCTTTCCCGCTCTCCCCTCCCAGCCTAGGAGCTCAGCCCTGCATCAGGCCAGGCTTCTGCAGGAAACCCAAGGAGCTGTTCTGCTTGGCTAACCCTGGGGATAGCTTCAAGGCCATTTTAAGGTCATGAATAACTCTAGAAAAATGCTCAAGGTCAAGCCGTGTTCGTATCAGTGATGCGCCTACCCTTGACAGCAAACAGAGCTGCTCTCCATCTCCCTTGGAGCTCAGTCCACTTCTGGCCCTGCAGCAACACCTGCATAATATTCTGACTTGTTCCCATCCCCTTTCTCTGGGAGAGAAATCTCGAACCCTGTCAGGCTTTGACGCTTTCAAGCCCCCCCTGGAGCAAGCTTCCAGGGATGAGGTGACACCCCAGAACCTCCACAGCGTCCATGGACATTTCTGCTTTCCCTGCCCCTATGTCCTGCTCTCTTTCACCTTTCCCTGGCAGCAGGAGGCTGCTTTACCCAGCCAGGCTCCCAAACTACAATTCCCCCTTGATTACTGCTCAGTCAAGTCTTAGACCAAAGACACCAAAATAATCCCCATGCTTGCAGCGGAGAACTTGTCCTATAGATCTTGTTGAAGGATTTGCCAGCATAAAGGTGGAAGATCTGGCCATAACCCGGCTGAGTCAGTAAACTATGGAGCTACATAGCATGTTTTAAAGATGATTTTTGGTAAATATAATACCATTTGAAGAGTGGAGAGCCCTTCCCAACACACATGTAGTGATGGAGCAGCAAGTCCCTGCCTTGCTGAAACCTTGTATTGCCTGAGAATTATGGCCGTGCCACGCTTTGTGATCATGACAGTCATAATAACAGTGACTTCAGCCACTTTGTTGTATAAATGTTGAATTTTTGAAATGTGACTGTGAGCTCGCTTGTTGTGAAAATACTCCTGGCTTGCTTCAAAGGCCTCATTTACAAAGGTCTGGGGGATGAGTCCAAACTGCTCATCCTGCAGAGGGAATTGACTGGGACAGATGGATTTAAAGCTGTCAGGGGAAAAATAAGGGGCATTGCCAAAATCAAGGGGAGGCAAAGCCCAAGAAGAGCTTGTGAAATGGCAATTGGATTTATTCAGTGAACTGGAACTAAGACTTTCTGTAAAGGGTTTCAGTTAATCTTGTGTGAAAAGCTCTGAGTTTCATTATAAATTACTTCTAAAACAACTTAGAAATAATGGACTCTACACCAACACAACTTCATGAGTGCAACACTAATGGCTTAGGAACATCCACGAGTCTAGAGCAGGAGATGCAACTACAGAAATACAGCAAGAGGAGGAAATGCAAAAACCCTTGAATGAAACACCAAATGGCTCTCCTTATTTCATCCTAATCTTTTCAAAATCCTGGAGCAGAAGACTGTTCATGGGCAGAGTGAAAAAATGCTCTTTCCTTGTCAGAATACCAAAGTTTATTTCTATTAAAAATGGCAGCAAATGAAACTGGGAAATATGCAATAAGTCTCTTTCAGCACCAACACCATTGCTACTGTCCGATCAATCAGGTGTTTTTCTTTAAAGCCACTAGTATTCTCTCAATCAATATCATCTCTATGAACCCTACAAGAAGGAATCACATGTACAGAGATATTTGGTGTGGGGGGTTTCTTTGCTTTACTTCATTTTTGTCACTGCTATAGCTTTATTCTCAGAAAATCAAGTTAATCGATGGTTCTGAGTGAAGTTTTGTTCCACAAGTAAGTTCAATGCATTAAAGAGTGGTCCAAATAAATGCCCTTCCAGTAGGGCTGCCCCTCCTCAGTATCAATACCATTTTTTTCTTCCATGATGATCTTTTTAAGAGTCCATACATGAGTAAAGCTTTAGATCCACTGCACACTGGAAATGCTGGGAGCTGATTTGCCCTTTTTCCCTCAGAAAAAGCCAGTCACAATTACCAGCTACTCCATGTTACTTTTACAGGACAGCAATTTGTCTCTGTAATGGAAAAGAAAAATACTATTAATTCAGCCAATGTATTACATATTAATTACCAAAATTATTGAAATAAACTTTTTAAAGAATATCAAGGAATTAATTATAAAAGTAACTTTATACATAATGTTTTTAGATCTAGAATGAGAAATGTATGTGACTACTAGGGGCCAAAACATGGCACATTTAATTTAAGCCCTGGCAGCAAGGGGCAGGTTCCATTGCAGCTATAATAAATTACATACAAGTGCTACAGAACAATAACAAAAACTGTGAGCCATCCATTTCAGTACCATTTACAAGAAATCAATATCAATACTTAATGCAATACTGGTGAAAAATGAGCAAAGATACAGAAAGCATAATAAACCAGTAATGAAAGACCTTGCAGTGTTTCACTTTGGAAGAAAAAACTAACTGTCTATATTTTCATGTAGAGGGATATTTCACTGAGCAATATGCTGGAGGTATGAGTGTTTTGCAGATCTAAGTTTAAAATAACCTCTTTATTAAATTTTTTTAAAAAGTTCTTTAAACTGCGGATTACTAGCTTAGTAAAACTCATACATATGGAAGGAGGCATTTCATCTTCCTATGCTCCTGAATATTTTTTATTGGATTGCCTCAGATCGAACATCAGTTCACTACATACCCCTCTGAAGGCACAGGCAAGGCCACTTGCTTCAAGCAAATTTTGATCTTCTGCTTTGGAGGTGCAGGGTTTGAATGTTCTACCACTAGTCAACTAAACAGGATATTTCATCAGGTAGCCCCATTTCCTCCATTGGTTTCAGTCTCTGCTAAGAAAAATGTGTTATTATAGCTTTCAGAAAGAATCTATTGCAAGGTGGAATCTGGGACAAAATAATCCTGAAAATAACAAGTGTGAAGTCCCTGTCTAGTGAGGCTACCAAACGTCAGTGAATTGTCATTTGTCACCACAGCTACCATCCTCATCAACACGATCACCATCGTCCCTTTGCTCTCCATCAAGCTAAAAGGCCTTTCTGGAAAACTTCAGCACTCCTAGATTTTCCTTCAGCTCCCTGTATGCCTCAGAGGACAGTAACAATTATAAAATTAGAAAAATTAAAACCTAGAATAATTATAAATCTAGATATACATACTGCATGCTTAAGAAAAATGACAAGACAAATAGTAGGAAATGCATTACAGTCAATAGACCAATAGACAGACAAACCCTCCTACTGTCATCACTTAGTTACCATGGCCTGATTGCTCTGACCTTCCTAGTATTCCCATCTGAGTTCCTCCAGCAGGTCCTGTCTTCCCTTGCCATTAGCGATATGCATCCTGCTTTTGTCTTTGCAGCCCTCCCCTGCACCCTGGAAAAGTCAGGCACAAACATCCCCACCACCTCTCACACATCCCCTGCATGACATGGCAGCAGAGATCATCTCACTCCAGTCACACGGTTGTGACGTCCTTTTCCTCGTGGTCAGGGTGACAGGAATACCTAGAAGTCTGTCATAGTAGACTACCAAGAAGCAAGGAACATCTAAACACACTTCTCTGGCCAGCAAAAGCTCTGCTTCACTATGATCAAAAGGAAATTAACAATCAGCTTTCAAAATGGCTCATAAGCCTTCTGGAACAGATGAACTTCAAAAGGGTCCTTCAATAAAGCTTTCAGTGTTTAGCTGATACCAGGCATCTGGTAACAAAATATGCTGACCCTAACCTTAAGAAACCAATTTCCACAATTTAGTACCCCAAAGCACAGTTCTGCTGTACCACTGCCCCGTCCAGTACAGACCTCTACTCACCATGTGTGTGGGCAAAAAAGCCCTTTCTAACAAAACAAAGAGAAAATTAATGTTTTCCAGATAATGAAGCCTCAACAATACATAGCTTAGTCCAACTGCTCTATCTATACTTGTACAAATATAAAATGTTTCTCACTGTAACATATCAAAGATGTGCATTGAAGCATTTTCAAAATTTGAAGCTTGACCTCACTGCTTCTCTTTCATGACCACAACCACAAAAAACTTGGTTTGAGGCTGGGTTCATCCTTCATCCACACTAAAACCAGCCTGCATAAGCTATTGGGTTACCTTATGTGAAGAATAAAACCTTTCATGTGGGGTCTTCACCATCAGTGAAAACACAGAGATTCAATGGATCAAGCAGAGACATCTAACAGCCTTCAATAGTATTGAAGCCTTTTACAAACAAGGAAGATGAGAAACTTGATGTGTTTAGTGGAATGATAAACAAGTTTAACTAGAAATGGAAGGTTTAGACATCAGGAGAAATGTTCTGGTGGAAACAGGGAGACCTGGAGTCATGTTCAGTCAAAGGAGGCCCCTTGGATGGTTTGCCAGGAATGCACACAGCCAAGATCATCAGTAACAGCAGAGGCACTCCATAATTCTATCGCAAGGCTTGCATTCAGAGGGAGAGAAGGATGCCTTGCAGAACTTCTAGCTTTCACCCATTATCAGTCCTAAGGAGGCTGAGGAAAAGGCGACAGTGCAGAGGATGGCTGTTTAGGGCACCTTTATCAGTTGTCCTGCAGATCAGGCAACTGAGACAGCTATTCCCTGCTGTTCGGAAATGAGCAAAAATAATTGCACATATGAAGATATAGCAGTGAGAACTCATCCCTAACAACCACAAATGAGGTTTTGCCATCTATTGCATTATGCACAGGGTGTCATTTTCTTACCTGGATTATATTTTTTACCATCTCACTTCCCCATGACAGTGCGATTGCAAAGTCTTATTTAGCAGATTTCTGTTTTCTTTTGGTTTTTTTCCACTGGAAAGTGTGAAATTTTCTTCCAACTGCACAGAATATCTCAAGGAAGAACGGATCATATGTTAGCATATGCAAAGGGGAAGTGAGTCTGCCCTTTTCGACTCAGACTGGGTTTTGTTGATACAGTTCCTAGGCCAGTCTAGAGCTGGCACATGCCTAGAAGTGACGGAGAGCAAGGTCAGTCAAGAGGGGATGTTTTAGTACTTCTTCATCCACCACAGCACAGCACAACACTGTGGCCAGCCTCTCTACGTGACAGCAAATGGGAATGGAGAGGAGAAGGGCTGTGAGGTGTTTTTCAAGGAGAGCCACAGGGCTGGGGCTGGCAGACCTGCCACCCAGGTGGTCCAAAATACAAATTGTGTCCCAACGACCAGGGCTCCATCAGGAGGGGACTCCCTGGGTCAGCTCCCACTTTTGACAGCTCTGTTAGCAATAGCTTTATACCAGTCCTCTTCCAAATTTTCTCAGATAAAGGGCAAGAAATCCATTTCAGGGCACAAAATAAGAGCACTACCCACTACAAAAGATTTTACATTGCTGGATTGTGTTGAATAGTACCTTCCCCGAGCAGTTTGTCCCTTAAGGATCATGGTACTAACAGATGACGTACAGCACTACTCAGATGTTAGCAGAGTTATGTCCAGAACACTTACAGCTGTGTAAAAGTCAGTGGGAGCCTGGATTATGTGCAAAATGAACAATCCTTGGGGAATGAAAATATTCTAAGCGTTGTTTCCACTAATCAGCTTTTAAACATATCCCCTCTCCAGGAGGAAATCAATTTTTTTGTAAGTAATACAAGGGATTCCTGTTACATGGTATGAGGTAAGTCTAACTGATTAATCCCGTAAGTAAAATTTCTTTCTTGAAATTAATTCCACACTTTCTGCTGCCATTCTGTCATTTTGCCTGAGGGCATCACATTTGTTTGCTCGCTCCTACCTGTCTAGGCACACCCATTCAGTGCTGTAATGTCCTTATTAGCTAGATGGGTGATCCCTTGTTATAATTATATGAAACGTATTGCAGTAAACATGCTGTCTCACTCTTCAGAGCTGTTTTTCATCACTGTGTCCAAGCTGGTAACTTAAATATCATTCTAACTGAGCATCACCAGAAAGAGCCCAATCCAAGTCCCACTGAAGTCAGTGAATCTTCACACTGATTTCAACTGCCTTGGAGTTTAGGTCCTGGTGAAATGACTGTTTTTTTTCTCGGAATCGTCTTCTGAAAATGACCCTCTACTTTTACTGCAACAGAGACCGGGAAGGGTTTGGGGAACCGAGAAGTTCGATCCCCAGCAGATGGTGCTGCAATCAAATCCTAAAACCTGTTACGCCAGAGCCGCTTTGCTATGTAGCACGGCAAATTTCTGCAATTAATAAAGCAAGTTTATTTTAAACACACGTGTTATGGCATTGAAAACATACTTATTAATCTGAAGCAGTCATTGTCTAGGCAATATGCTGAAATAATCCGAATAAATATGTAGCATGTGCTTTACGTGTCTTGCAGAGTGATGGTTTGGGGATCTTAATCTCATGTCACTCAGGCTCTGTGGTCTGAGGCCTGTGGGATAATTTAGCTGCAGCGCAGGGAATGCACATCTCTCATTTTAGGTAAGCAATGCAAAATTCTTCCATCTGCGTTGTCTTCCGTGTTTCACCCAGGGGTCGGATTTCACAGGAGCAGAAATGCGATCGGCTGATAACACAGGAAAGGAATTATCATTTCCCAAGTGAATAAATTAAATGTACTTTCTTTTTAAAAAATACTTAGCTTTCTTTCAGTCTCTTTGACTTCATTGCTAGAGTCCTCCACCACCTGCACTTGCATATCTGATCCTCAAATTCCCCTATTTTGTAACGAACTGAGTACAATGGCCACATCCTGAAATCAGCCCTTGCTTTTCTCCTCTACAATCTTCATTAAAGCTCGCTGCTGTTGATAACCTTTGATCTCCTCTCCAGGTCTGCCATTTCTGCTTAACTTCTGAACGGCACACACCTATCTGATATTGCAGGTTCTCCCAGGGAGGGAACTCATCCTCTTTGCAGACATGCATAGGAGATCAATCTCTCAAAAGCAGCTGGGGAAAATTCCACACTCGAGAGACAGGTACCTTGATCATACAGATACTGACGCTGCAGAAAGCTAGGGACTGTCACTGACTGGCAGAAAACTTTCATGGTAATTGCTGGGCCTAAGTATCTGAGAATTTAATTCCATTTATAGATTTTTTTTTTATTTGACCTGAAAGTCAACTTGGGCACATGTCTTTTCCAGTGGGAGCAGCACCTATGCACAACTTTCCTGGCCAAGACCTTGATTTTACACAATATCCCAAACACACAAGCAACCTTTCATATGATAAAATATGAAACAAGCTCTTGTGCTATTCGTTGCTCCTCTGAACCATCTGGAAGTCATGGCCAGAACAAGCTGCTGAAGAGCAGACCATCCCTGCAACCAGCTTTTGGGACTCTGCACCACACAGCAGTCAATATATTTATAAACAAAGCTCTCACTCCCTCCAGAAGCAAATTTAACACAACACTTGCCTAAAGAGTGTGATCACAGATGTTGTATGCCTGCATACATGGACAGCTGAAGTCTAAGAAAACTGAAATGAAACAAAGAAAACTTTTTCTCATAAATCATGTTTCCTATAGTAACAGTTTTCACTTATGCAGAATGCAGGGTTGCAGCAAAGATTCCTTGGGCTACAGAATTTCATTTAACACACAGCGTGGTTTTAAAATAAGACATACAACAGGATGAATTTATATACTTCTTAGACCATGAAACTCCCTTCCCAGCATTATTAATATTGTAATACACACACACCCAGGGTCCACATTCTAGCCTTGACTACACATGTGGGTTTGCATTGAAATCAACGAAAGCTGCACAAATACATCTGAGGACAGGAATTTCCCCTTATCATAAATTTTTCAGAAAATTTAATTATTATGTATGATAATTTTAGCTAATGAATGCATTTGTATAATTCATTTATTATGTATCGGTCATTTAAAAGGTATTCACAGCATGTTTTATTAATTATTATTAAAACCTTGTGTTTATTTTAATTTTTATTTCATCAGGATTACTTCTTTGAAATGCTGTAGACTTTCTTTTTAACCTTTTCTAATCTCAGACCTGATTTCTACTTCTGGGAGACTCCATTCCTGTTTCTATACAAGACGATATGAGGCTTTTCAATTATTTCAATGGCCTATAGATCAGTTCAGTTATACACAAAATGATAATATTAGATCATTGGCCTATACCAGGCATATATACAGCTATTTGTAGCATAGAAGGTAGGGGTGGAACTACCCTCAAGAATGGCTGAGCTTTTCCCCCTTCGTGTGCACGAGAATGATCAAAGCCAGTCCCTGAGAGGGATGTGGTATAGGAACCATCAATTCTGTTCTTCACTTGTCTGAGATCTGGAGAAGTAGGATCCTGACCCAGGACTATGACTGTTATTGTGTCCTTGCCTTGTTTAATTCTTTAACACAAGCATCTGCTTTACCTTCCTATTTATGTCAGGTTGTTTAGCTGGTTCTTCTGCTGCAACATCCTGTCGTCATAAAGAAAGAAACCTCCATTCCCTGTAAGTTTTCTTTTTTTTTCTTTGGGAGTTTTCATAGAATGTAACCATTGAGAAGAAGAACTACCTTTAAGAAACACCGTTTCTTTCACAAATACCGCACACATACAGTCTTACTCCTCTCTCTCACCAGTTTTGGACCAGACCAGGACCAATGAAGCAAAATTCTAAGAAATGAAGAATCATTCACTACTAAAAGGAGCCTCTGTCTCTGACCATAAGAAGCTTGCATAGTTTCCATATACATCAGCGATACAAAATTAATTAAATTAATATCGGGGAAAATAAAAAGAAATGAGAGGCCTTGCGAAGCGATGCAGCAAGGCTTTGCACACTTTGCTTTGTGACAGCAGCCCCAAACCTGTGGACCTAAAACAAGTGTTGAACCTCAGGAAGGACAAAAACTAGACAGAAATCTAGAGGGGGAACAACCATTTGAATTTCCAGAGCCTTCCAAAATGAGGCAGTAATGAACAACTGTAAAAAAGGACATATACAGAGGGTGAAGCTGGTAGCGCGCAAAGCAGACTGCAAGAATAGGCTGCCCTTTTAGCTATCCCAATAAAACAAAGATAAAGGATGCTGAGCTGCTAGAAGTTCCACAGCTCAAAAACCACAAAAGAAGCAAAATAATCCGATTTTTTCCCTGATATACTGGATTTCTTCCAGACGTGCCATTGCAGGGTTCACAGGGCCTAGTTCAGAGACCTTTAAACAAGTGGAGAGTTTCCCATCCATTTCAATCGGCTTGCAGACAAATTCTGATGGCCCACTCTTCGTTTTGGTGTCCAGTGTCACCTGTGCAGAATTTCATTTGTAATGGGGAGACGCTCCACTCAGTTCTCATCGTCTACAAATACTTTGCAAAATATACCTTGCAAAAAGGCCAGTGCATTATTAAAGTTATTTTATTTTCAACACACCAATTTTCAACAAATATTGAAAAATGTTACTGATGTTCTTCATTTTTTACCCTTAAGAAACTTCAAAAAAAGCCAAACTGAATTTGGAGGTAAAGCAAGCAAGTACATCTGCTCCCCACATGTTTTTGTGCTGAAATTCAATTCAGGCTGAATTTTTGCAGGTAAATTACAATCTCTGGAGAAAAAGAGGGTTTCTATTTGGAGCCCTAATATGGCTTTCATAAGAGTGGCCCAACAGTATTGTTGTGCCTTCGACCCTTTATTCCTGAGGTGCAGAAATGCCTGGTTGCAGATGTAGCAAAATGAGAAATTACAGATCCTGTCTAACAAATCAAAAATAAATGAAGTAACAACACAAAGGTAAATTTACTGTTATTTATAATTTACCATTTTTACCTTGTTTTCAATTGTCTCTTAGTCCTCTTCATTCTAGGAGCCCATTACATTTTATTATGCTAAACCCTATCTTCTGTCACATAAATTACAGTTAAAGATCTTAATATTAAAGCCTCTTAGCTCCCAGACCATATTTCAGGCTTTGTTCAAACCAGACATTAATGCTGAGATTGAACACAGATCACTTTGTCATCATTACCTATGATCTCAAAAGTATAATACAATCTTTGCTATATATGGAACAAAAATGCTTCTTTGTATAACACTGAATTATGGAGATATATTGATATTCTTAATATTTTGACAAAACAATAAAACTAAATATGTTAGCCCTTTAGCAGATACCAGCATACCAGCCCAGCTATTATAACAACAGTTACAGAGGTAAAGATTTATTTATTCCAGGTAAAATAGGAAATTAATCATACAGTTGTTTTAATCCTGATTTTTCCCCGGTATAATTTAGCCTTCCTGATTTCTGATATGGGAAGTCTGTTGCCAATGTTCATCATCATCTGCTTGGGTTCACAATATCCACCTTTGTTACGGGAACAATATTCCTTTTTCAGTGGTCGTGACTCCAGCGAGGAGAAACACTGGTGCGGACTGGCTTTCATCTTACCCTGTGCCTTTTACTTCTGCCCTGGAATTACCCTAAAAGAGGTGTTCATGAGCTTGGACCGGATTCAGGGCTGTGCTCAGGGATGGAGGAGGGAGCACAGCGCAGTCTCGGGGTGTTACCAGAATCCTCTCCCTTTTTGTGCCTAAAGCCCATATTATTAAATTGAAAGGGCTGCTCTTTCATTCCAGAAGAGACTTTGACACATCGCTGGCTCATGTTCAGTGCTTCCCAATCACTCTCCGACCCTTTACAGACACATGCTTGTTGGGCCAAATTCTGTTTCTAGCTATTACCACGTCAGTCAGGAGAAACTCTACTGAATCAGCGCGGGGGTAAGCGAGAGCAAAATGTAGATTTTTGCGAGAGGAGTAGTTGCAGTGCAGATGTGAGGGCATCTTCTGCAGGATATTTTTACCTGCATAATATCTATTCCAATGAATGAAAAGCCTTGTAAGGTTTCTTCTTGCCCTGGCCAAATAAAAAAGGCATTGTTGTTGCTTCGCACCCTGGCAAGCATCTAACCCCATCCTGCCGGTGTGGCAGTGAGAGAGGTAGTCCTCAAAAAGTTCTTCCCAGCAGAAAATGCCATATCTGATTTTTCTCCATCTTTGGGACTGCCCGTAAACTGCTCCATTTGTGTAGTTACTCCTGATTAGTTGCTGCGCATGAGAGGACACTGAAGCCACAAGGTACTTTCTTCTGCAATCTGGTTAGGTTTGAGAAAGGAGAAGAGCTGCTGAGAAGCTAATGTCGGCGAACTTTCCCAAACACTGCTTTGTACAGGTGCTTGTTTGTACGTACAGACCAGCTGATGATAATTTCTCCAGCAGAATAGGTCCTGTAATGCTTCGAAATATCTCCGTCCACTTGTATTAGAGTTTGGGGCATTGCAACGTCTTTCATTATAAAGAGAGGGTTATTTTTTTAATATATACCTTTTCATTACAACTAGGAGTAAGGTCATGAGTTCTTCTCATGATGGAGGTATAAATATTACATTGTATGGCTGAAATAGTCTGCCTCCATTCCTGGAGAATACCCTTGGGTAAAATGCTGTGTCAGGGCAGCTGATTGCCTGCTCATTCCAGTTTGCTTACTTTTTACAAATAAATTGGTAGACAGATGAATAAAAAGAGAGCGTTAACTTCAGACAATCATATTCATAATACAACCCCAGTATGGCTGCAGAGGCTTTAACTCTAATTTAGAGTTATTTCATAATTAGCTATATCACACCTTTGACTCATTTCATTCCTCCCAGAGAAGGTGTGGGGGGATCTTATAGTGACAGCAAGAACGTGGGATGCAGGAGAAATGGAGTTTGTTCACAGTTTTCTTGTATGAAGGTGGGCATGCTACACGTGCTCAGGTTAGAAAACCTCTTAATTCCACTTGGATCTTGGGAGTGATCCCAGGTGGCTTTGAACTGAAGATGGTATGCAGCTGTGTCAGTCATGCACACAGGCTTTTGGAGGCCAAGAGCCAAACATAATCATATCCATTTTCTTCCAGTTTGACTTTTTGTTATTTTTTTGGCTTGTCCTCCCTATGCAGGCACACGCAGTTTGCTACCGGGTGTGCATACACCACCTTACACCATCAACTCATTTCAAGCATGAACCATGCAGAGGCTCTGGTGTTTTGCATTTTTAAACTTCTATTTCTATCTTTCCCTTTTTCACATTCATGTTATTCTGGAGGTGCCACTTTCTGGTAGATTTTCAAGTATTTCCTTTTTTGGTAGTTTTTAGATCCTGTTATTATCCTGTAAGTGCTAAATGACAATGATTCATCTGTTCATTTCAATAGATACACAGCTATTTGCAGAAAGGTTATTAACCAAGAGCTCTTAATTATATAAGAAGATAATTTCATGTAAATGTTGGTCTTAAAAAACAAACTGTCTCTCTGTTTATTGCCCAACAAGAAGTATTTGGATTAGATTTTTTTAATTTTGGGGTTTTGTTTGGTTACTTGGTGTTCAGACGCAAGTGAAGCAAGTGATTGATTCATTTGAGTGAATGAAAAATGCATCACAATTGCTGCAGTCTGTCCAGCCCAAATTATGTGCTGCTGGCACAGGAACAAGTAAATAATACCTCATCTGTTTACTGCTCTGATCATCCTTGCCATTTGAACTAGCGGCTAACAAAAGAGAGAGGAAATCCAGTTTGCAGATAGCATGAGCCAGGAGATGGCAAGCAGCAATTACGTGTCCAAAAATGGGATCTCAGGAAAATTTTGCCTGGCATTCAGCAAGGCTGATAAAAGAGGGTGTTGCCTCCTCAGTCTGATTTAAAATTGTCACCTCTGGGAAGGCTGTGTGTGGATGTGCATGAGGGTTATATTTGCACTGATGACGGATGAGGTGGCTTGACCTGGTGGGACTCTCCTACCTGCAGTGCTCACGCATGGAGAAAAGCGAAGCAAGAGTGGGGAGCTTCAGGCTCACAAAGCCTTTGGGACACCAGCGATGAGACATGGGGCCTCTTTGGGAACCAGGGGCTCCAGCCCCAGAAGGGTTATCCCCAGCATGGGGCCTCTTTGGGAACCAGGGGCTCCAGCCCCAGAAGGGTTATCCCCAGCTTGTCTCCCTCCCACAGCTGAGGAGCCTTGGTCTGCCCTGTTGGCCTATGACGCATGAGGTGCTCCCATGTGTTGTGAGGAGGTTGATTTTATTTTGCTTTAATTTTTGTAACTTAAGCAATAGTGTCGATAGTCAGGTTTCTACGTATAAGGCCGTAAAACTTTACAGAAGACCTTCACTGTTTGTGTTAAGGTTTATGACCCAAAGAAGAGCAGCTGATAACAGAGCATCTCTCTGTGTCCCTTGGTCTTTTGGGTAGGTTGGTGCAGTTCTTCCACAACTGGAGAATCTTTTTATCATGTGTCTGAGCTTAATCAAAGCTGAGTGAAGTGACATTTTCCATCTAGAACAAAACCTGCTCCACAAATCCTTCACTAAGGGACTATCGTCTTGCATTCCCATCTGCAAGTGAATTCCCAGTGTCCTGTTCTTATTTATCTTTTGAAGACACATGGCGGGTTTAAGGAACATAAAAATATCTAATGGTAAACATTTTCTTCACCATCTGCATTTCTATTCCCGCCACTTCTAGTCTCACTATCAAAAATCCACGACTGTGCACAAAAGTAAAGAATACATAAACCTCAAAAAGCCATTAACCGATAGCTAAAATCATAGACAGAAGGGCCAGAGAGCTTTAAAATTAGTATTTGACTTCAGTGGTAGCAAGTGGAAAATTCCTGGTGGTGTCGGCAGGCTGGACTCAAACACAGACATCCACAGCTCCACATTTTTTTCACTTTAAATCACATCATCATTGGATTTAAAAGATTGAGCTGAAATCCACGGTAAGCAACGGGAGTTGGAAACCTGACTCTGTCTGACTTTAACTTGTTCAGTGAGGATCTGAGCCTTTAGCATCCATGCCACAAGAAAAAAGTGTTTGCTTTCATGTTTTTCTCCCATATTTGAACACTGATTTTTTAAAATTCTTGGGTTTAACATTCAGATCAAGCTTTTATGATTTTTGCTACTGAGCTTCATTACACTTTTTTCTTTTGCAGCTGTCAAATTAAAGTGATTTATATTTTCTAAAGTTAAAGCATATTTCCGATGATCGTGATTATTATCTGCCAGATAAGAGTCCATCATGTTTAAGACGTTAGGTCGACAGGGTGGTGTAATGGCAGCCATAAGTCACATGAGGACTTCTCTCTTGGGGACCGTCTTGTACACCCAGAGAAAGATGCCTCCGTGGGCTCGCAGCTCCAACACAAAGCCAGCAGTACCAAAAGTGCTGTGTTTGAACTGCTTCAACAAATAATCCTGTGTATCTAGCCAGTATAAAAATTATTGTTAGAATACATTTTGGGATTCTACTTACAATTAGCCTGACAGCGACCTTTTTCGTAGGGCAAACAAGACAGATGTCCTTCACATGCTAGACAGCTCTTTTTTTATTGAGTCCTTCCCTCAACAGGATTTTATTTGGCAATTAAATAAATACCTACATAATTTTGTAGACTGAAGGATCTTTTATTTTTCATGG
The DNA here is from genome assembly GCF_030867145.1 of Opisthocomus hoazin. NCBI lineage: Eukaryota > Metazoa > Chordata > Aves > Opisthocomiformes > Opisthocomidae > Opisthocomus > Opisthocomus hoazin. Next base: position 75,845,873 of record NC_134419.1, on the reverse strand, counting down.
AATAACTGCATTCACAGCAGGAATTTTTTAATGTGTTATGTTTTCAACATAAATTTGTTTCATTTCATAGAAAAGGAAAAATTAATTTTACTTTCCAAATATAAATTAGGTCTAGTAAAATGCAATGGACAGTAAAGTAGTTGGAAGGTTCTTTTATATGGAAAATACTCTTTCTACAAAAACTTATTGGTCCTTAATTTAAAATTTTTGTACTGGCAAATATGTATTCTCTATGTATATGGTGTTATCTGGCAGTAAAATTTACTACCACCTGAACTATTCATCCTCGTATTTCAGGACACTGAAAATCATAAAGATTGTTCCCTTATGCCGAGGTGAATGCTTGCTCAAAGCACAATCATTTCAATTTCAAAATGGTAAAAGATAGTAAGTGAAAATGCATGAGAAGTTTCAAGAACTGTGGAAAAAAGTTCACCTTTTGAACTGTTGACTTTTAGCAGCCAAATAATAATGTATTTGCCAATTTCAAAGGTGAATTTTCACAGATAATATCACAAGGGACACAAATCTGATTTTCCAAGATACTGGGTATGCATCAAGAAGGTTCCCAAGAGGCAAGTCCTCATGTGATACAGAAGGCTGTGGGCTGATTTCATTGGGTTCTCAGCACCAACAAATTTCTGGAAATTGAATTATCCCAAATGAAGCACCAAAATACCTGCTCCAAGGTAGCTAATTTCTCCAGTAGGAAGAGCTCAGCTGTGCTGCTGGAGACACTTGCTTTGCATCATGTTGCCGCTTCCTGTTGCCACTCCAAGGCATTTCATGTTGAAGAAATGCATTGCAAAGCACCCTTATTTTTTTAATCACATCCTGAACAGAGGCTCAGGGTTCACATGTAAGACAACAGTTAAAATCAGAGCTGCTGTTGAAGTCAAAGACGCCATCTCACTTTCCGGGTGCAGATTCCTGACTAACTTTTTTCCTGGCTGCCATGGGTGTCTTTGGGAGGTCCTTCCCAGTAGAAGTCATTGCGGTTGTGCATGTGCCTAACAGACTGCAGCATCTGGATCGTCGTTAGGGGCATCCTCTGCCACTGAGAACAGAACTCCTGGACAGACTTTGGGGCTCCTTTCCAAATCAGTGTGAGTCTTTTAGCAGGTATTTGCTAACGTATTTTTATGCCATGCAATTTTACTCTTTGAAGTATCTTGCATTTTTTCCACCTTAAACAGGGAAGACTTTATTGATGAATTATAGGATGGGGTTTTTTTGCTTAGTTTCAGAACATACCATTGGATTTACCAAAACTGGGAGTTTCCTGGTCAGAAACCTTCCAGGTGGCAAAGGGCAAAGCCATGCGAAACCACTATTGATGTCCTTGTGACTCCCTGAGCCAATCCCCCCAGCCTGCTGCCCCTGCTTTGCAATGTAAGCCCCACTTTCTTTCCCTGGTGTTTCTCTTGCATCCTTAAATAAAGACAGCCAGCATAGTCTTTGCTCAATTACTTCATATAATTGCAGAATATGTGGAGTTCAAATGGGAAACTAGCACGTAGCTGTAAAAATAGTGCTGTGGTAGCAGTCACTATAGGAGGAATAAATCCGCTTTGGTGTAAGAATCCCCTCCAGGACATCTTCCAATGTTGCAGTAATTTTCTTTCCCCGTAACTGTGTTTTAGTCTCACTGCAGCTTATGTATCATATTGGAAAGCAGCAATATATGAAGAAATGAAACTGCTTTTGTTGTTTTTTCTTTAAGGCAACTTGCTATATGTACAGCAAAGCCTGCTTTACATCACTGCATGAAGGACCGAAGGCAGCTATTTCAGAGATTTGACCTTCTAATAAAAATTGAAAATTGCTTAGGAATAGTTTGGCTTTAGAGGAAAAGCTGTCTAATAAGAGTCTCTGATGTAGCTCTTCAGGTGACCTGTAATTGCTGGGGATCCGAGTCCCTGTGTTGTACTCATTTTACAGTTTTAGACACTGCACTTGGAGAAAGGCACAAGTAAACCTTTGCCATTTGCTGCCACCTTTGATATTCAAGCAACTCAGGTTTAGGGAACAAGCTGAACCATCAACTGGGCAAAATGTGTTCAAAGGATCCTTGCAGAGCACCTATTAACTCTGTCTTTAAAAGGCACATACCGTGATTATATATAATTTTGGCAAACATTTCAAAATTATGATGAGAAGCCAGAAGTACAGACTGGTAAACCATGGGACCTGGAAAACTTTGAAGAGATTTGAGATTGACACTGATCGAGATTCTTAGATACTCCCATTCCTGTAATAAAACTCTTTTACTATTCTCAACAAAAAGATTGCTGTGTTGCACAGATCATAGAAATTCAAAGTGTTTTCATGGAAGAACAACATAGACTGAAGCTGATATGAGTCATCTTTTGTGAACCTGAATTGACCGAGCATCCTGCGATGGAGAGAGTGAATTTCTGTTCTCTGCTTAGTTGTTTCTACATGATGGCCCTTTTACGATATTTTTGTGGAGATCTCCATTTTCCTGAGAATCGAGAAGAATGTCAAGATGATCCCAGAAGATACAAAGCAAGAGTCAGATAGGCATGTGCTTTTGAACATACTGATCCTGCCCATTTGTAGAAAATGAGTATTGCCGTCTTTGTTTGTATCATCTTTGATTAGTAACCTTTCCAAATAATTGCTGCAAGGGTAATTATTGCTCATTGAAGTTATACCAGCATCAAACGGTTACTATTCTTATCACAAAGAAGTCCCATTTTAAGGGATTGATCAGTGAAAAATATGGACATTCGGTTGATGTGCAATACACATTTTTATTATTTTGTATACATCCCTTTTCTCACTCTCTTTTTTTATTTCCCATCTTCATCTCTCCTCTTGAGGCTGTAAGCATTTCCACAGCTCTTCCACGTAATGAAGTAGCTAAAGAAACCAAGAATAAATCTCTTCGTTTTTTTCAGCAGGGACACTTCGGCTGCAGATGATTTTATGAAGGGAAGCCAGAAAAATGAAGACTCAAATCAGCAAAGGTGAGTGACTTGCTGCAATGTGTCCTTCCATCAGCAACTTCCTCACAAGCAACACCCAAGAAAGATGAAAAGAGAGAGTAGACCAGTGATCTACCAGTCTTGCCCTGTGCCAGAACTGTAAGCTGAGACGCAAGTCTGTATCTGGAAATTTGGATTTGTCCTTCGCAGATTTGTCTGCACGTGTTCATCTGCACAGTGCCATCAAGACCTGGGTCATTTTGAAAAATCCAGAAGGACATACTGGGGGTTCTTCAGCAGAAATGAACGTATTTTGGAAAATCCTACTGGGAGGCGTTGGCAGCTTCTACAGAAGGATTTAAAGCACCTTGTATGCTTGTAATGTCTCTCATTTCAAGGTCTCTGTCTGTGACCAGTTTCTTTACCATCTATGCTGATTTCAAGTTATTTCTACATGCTAGTGTTATAAATGGTGTTTCCAAATACTTGATTTAATGCACATTTGTAGCTAATGATGTACCCACTAAAACTGCTGTAACATTTACTGTTGGTTTCAGACCCTTTCTCTGCAACAAATTCTTTAAAAAAAAAAAACACCCAGGAAATATGTGCAGATACAGGAGACATGTTTCTAAATAGCTTTGCATTAAATTATTCATATTTTTCATCACGACAACCAGCGATTAGCTCCAAAAAAATCTGTGGTTTTATTAGTGATAAATAACATGATGGTGCTGCTTTTCTCCACACGGTATAAACAACAGTTAAATAACACCTGATATATTGCATGAATCAGAATTTTCCCCAAAGCCTGATTTCATTCACATTGATAATTTGGTTAAACAATAATTTCCAGAAACTACAACCTTTTAATAAAGATATTCACTGCTGGCAGAAATCTCATCCTGCTCTCTATTTATGCCTTTAGTACATTTTCTAAAGGTTCTCTGCACTTTGTTACTTAATTATGCATCATGTTTACCGTACTCATTCTACAATTACATGATGACGGGGTTGTAAGCAGCAGCTGCTACGGGAGGCGAGGAAGAACCTCCGTTATCTGATAGCTCCCTTGATTCACGTTTCTGCCCCAGAAATAAGAAGCACCTTTGATTGCTCCTTGTAAAGAGGCGGAGGCAAGTCTCTCAAGATATCTCAGCAGCTATTCGTGGTTGTCACTCCTGGCAACTGGTTAAAGAGCTATACAATTTATATTGTTATCTTATTTTGAATGGAGATGCATAATATATTTGTAATGGCTATAGATACGCCAGACCGCGTTCTGTCCATCAGCTGTGTGTGTCGCCAGATCGAGCACTGATATGCATTGCACACATGTGTTTTAACCAACCAAGGCTCTCTCGCTGTGTCAAAAGTCAGACAAAGGCAGCAGCAGCTTCCTTGCTCCCAGTGGCTTTTAGGGTAGGACAGAACAGATTTGCAGGAATGTCATAATAACCCATTACCTGGCAAACTGTTCTGATGTGCCTGGGAAAAGAGTTATGACGCCAGCCATGTGCTTGAGCCCTCCAGTGGATCACCCTAGCACCTGTGGGAAGGGCTGTGGCCTCAGCAAACCAGCCCTCATGCAGTGATGCCCATGCCCGAGGAGGGCAGAGGGCAGGAACGTCCCCAGCAGGCAGCACAGGGTGGCTGTGGCACACTTCGTCCCAAGCTGTCCCCGCCGGCTGTCACTTGCGTGATGTGCCACAAGTCGTGCTGCACAGACCCCTCAGAGGTGAGCTCATCTTCATCATCCAGCGCAGGGAAAAGCTGAAATAGTTCAGAAAGGCATAACTCCACACACACCCAAGCAGGACTGCTTCACATGCAGGACAAGCAGAGGGTCGACCTTATCCAGCGGTGCAGGAGGGAAAAGGATGTTGCACAGGTCCTCAGATGGGGCAGGCTTTGGTCCGGGGGGAGCAGACACATGAGACTGCTTAGGGGAACTGAGGGTCCAGGGCATGAGGCCCACTCAGTTCCTTGCAGCCATGGTGGCCCATTGCACATGGGGCCAAGGAAGAGTGTAGCACGCTTTATACCCTCTAGGGACACATGAGCTGAGAGATAGGCTCGCTCCACAATCTAACCATCCCAATTAACTTGCAGCAGGGATGGAAACTCTCTGTTTTGGTTGTCACTCCTTTAAACACTACGGATTCAGGTCATGCTGTGTCACTTGATCTTGGGGCTGAAGAACATCTCTTGACATGTTGAATCCACCATGAGCCCCACCAGCTGGACCTGACTAGGTACAGAGTTAAAACACCTTGAGTGATCCTTTTCATGTTTGGTGGAGTAATAGAGTCTCTCTAGGATCTGGTCTCCAAATTTGGCAGAAGTATCCTTCAGTCCCAGCTCAGATCCAGCTTGCAAATACAAGGGTAATGAGGAAGGGGTTACTCAACATCAGCGCTTCTGGAAGAGGGGCGTTTGGGTTTTTTTACTATCTGTGTGGATAACTCTGAAGAGTCCTGGTTGGAGGATATAAGATACAGCTGATGATGCTCTGGCAGCTCCTGTCACCTTACTTTATTTCATTTTGTGCCATGTGTGCCTATACTTCCAGGCAATTCCTACTTACAGAAGGTAAGAAGACAAATGACCAAAACTGAAACTTGCCCAGAGGCAGATACAGTTTTTCTTACATTAATTAAAGGAATTAGGAGATGATGAAGATATAGCCACAGGAAATATTTCAGTTTGTATGACACAGGCTGATAAATTTTGATTTAGAGGAGAGATTTTTAAATCCCTCATCGATGACTTTCAGCATGTCCCTTTCCAAAAGTAACTAGAAAGCACAGATGCAAACCGCTCACTAGAGTAAAATGTCAGTAGTAAGAAACCTGGGGCTTTCAATAATGCTGGAACTCATTGCTCCCTTTTCTTCTGAGTCTTCAAGGTTTGCTCAGATGAGAAGGCTGGAATCGGCGAAACTAACCAAAGCCGTCAGTTTAAGAGACATCAGCCTTATATTTCAATAACAAAGTGAAAGCATTCCTGTTGTTCTGCCATGTAAGCAAATGTTGGTTTTCCTCAAACTTTTCTGATGTGTCCAAAACCTCTTTTTCACAATTTGTGATTTTCAAGCCCATTTACATTCCCATTGAATATCGATAGTTTTCCAGAAATACTAACTGGTAATGAGAAAAGCTGAAGGGCACTCATACATGGAAGAAAAAGGAGGCTGAATGTCTTTAATTCATCCCTTTCCTGTATTAGTGACTAATTTCAAGATTGTGGACATTTCAAACAGTTTTACACACACATTTGAAAGACAAGGCTTCACTATATTGACAGATCTCATTCCCAAAAGATAAAACTGCGGGGTTTTGTCAGTTTTTCCAAAGACAGAAGCCTTTTATTAGATCATAAATTATTGGGAGGACAGAGTTGATAGACTTCTTTAGGCTGATAATGTACTTTGAAAGAAAAGGCAGTTTTACACTTCTGCAAAATCATATTTAAAATATTTATATACCTATCAACAGAGACACTGAGGTAATTCACCTCTGGGTCACTGGTCCAAAACCAAACCAGCTCTCTAACATCCAAAACGTGTTGCCTTCTGGTATCTGTAGAGTTGCCTAGATTTTTTTTGTTGTAATCTTATTAAGCTTGCTCCTTGCAATGTATGGTCCTCTGGGATAAAATTTGGTAACATCCAGAGGAGAGCCCTAGGACTGGACACAAAAGAAAATAAAGCTGAATTTTTGTTTTAGCAAATTTTCCAATGAGGTGGGTGAGATATCACAGGACCAAGCAATAACTTCCCTACTCTAGCTAATACAATATGTGCTATTAGGAAATGCACTGTATATAGCTCATAAACTAGCTAGTCTGCTGTACACAGAATGCCTGCAGTCTCATAAAATGTTATTCTTTTGCTTTATCTTGTTAGTATAATGTGAAGCTTCATTAAGCCGCCAGATGAATCATATAGTAATTGGATATAATGAATTTAATTATGTAATTTTTTTTTTTCATAATGAAACAAAGTCATATTTTACAAACAGGCAAAGTATTGTTTGGAGTTACAGATTTAAGCTAACGTTTGGCAAGAAAAGCACAACCGAGGACTGATGGCTCTTCTTTTTGTTTTTTTTCCCTCTGGTTTTGTCTGACCTTCACTGTTTGGATTTGTCCACGCAGGGACCATGACCACATCTTTGCTAAACAGAGGAAACCTCTTCTTCACAGCCTGTGGGTGCTGGTGGAAGGTGAGCCACCTCCAGCGTGCCATCCTCAGTCTACGTGGTGGAGCCGGTAACTGAGAGCAAGTCTCATGCCTGTAGGAAGCAGACCAAGCAAAATCATCAGAATTGCTCTAATGAGCCTGCCTCAAGATCCAGTATCTTCTCTCCATCACTGGCCAGAAATGGGTGTTTCTTTTTGGTTTTGACCCCAGCAGCTTGCAGGGAGTGAGAAGTCAACATCTCTGTGTTAGGGTCACCCGTCTCTGCAGAACCTGCTGCCAATCTAGCAGCTAACAGTTAAACAACCATTTCATCTCTGGGGGAGGTCCTCTGCCTGCTCCTGTTGCTCTCAGGTACCACCGATTCTGCTGCGAGATGGAGGAACTCACAGTCTCCCAGAGACAGCTCAACATTTCACAGGGCGAGGTATTAATGTCAGCCCTTCCCTTCCTAACTCCCATTAATGACTTTCTGATGACCTGTGCTTATAATATCCTCCACCCTTCTCACTACTTGGCCATTGAGGATGTTCCAAGGAAATGAAACCTAATGATAAAACAGTACTTGAAATATCAACATCCCTGGCCTAATTAGAGACGGGCCAATGGGCCCTAATTGCATAACTGAAATGCACCCAGTTGAGTTCTTTCTATTGTAACTTGACTACACGTCTCGGCCCTGATTAATAGAGCCAGCGCTGCAAACTAAAATGCAGTTAATTTATTGTAAGTTTTATTAGGCATATAAAAGGAGACCAGGAATTACTCGCCTTTCGTTGCTAGAGATACATTTCATCTATGACTCAGACCAGATTCTTCACAGATTAAGCTTGTTAATTTTACTTATTGCCAACATTCTTCACCGCATTGCTGGAGCGAGAGCCACGGGCTCTTGTCTAGAGCGGACAGTATGAAAAGAACCGGGGGCCTTGGACAACAGTAACATTAACTACTTTGTCCTTTTAATTCATCTAATTACATGCAAGAAAAAAGAAACAGACCATTTGCAGGCTGCCTTTAGTTGCCTTTCTGCAGCGATGCTGAGCCCGTGCTTTTGTAGGCTTTTTGTTGTCTTATTAGCGAGCTTTTGTTCAGAGAGATGGTTAAAGCCATTTTCAGCAGCTAGCGAGATGAAACAGTTTCAATAAGGACACAATGTACTTGTTTAAATTACCTTTCAAAATGCTCGAAACCATTAAGGGGGAGGTGCTACAAATAAAAGTTGGATTTTTTTTTGTTATAATGTTTTACCCTAATAATAGCTTTTATTTTATTATAATCCATTAGTTGACAATATTATTCTATAGATTATTAGGCTGCAATTTTGTTATTTCATCACACTTTCAGCACTCACTCACAGAGCTGGAAACCACAAATCTCTGTATAATATGCTTTCAATTTTGTTAAAATCTGTATTTAACCGGTTTGGCTGTGAAACATCTTGGGAGAAAATGTGTTTTTAATTCTGTCCTGATTAGCGTAACAGTTGACAGGGCTGAGTAGTGACATGATGGTATCTTATTTTCTACTATTCCTACCGTTACCTTTTCCCTGACAGATTTTATTTATTATTTTCACTTCTCCTGAGCTAACAAGTCCAAGTGTAATCCGCAGCTTCCACTAAAGGGAATTTATCCCTTGTTGAATGAACATCACAGTTAGAAAATCTAATTAAAAAGAGCTGATGTCCCTGGTTTGCTGGCAGGCTAATAGTAGTGTGAGGCTTTTGAAAAATTTAGTGCCTACAGGTGAAATAAAAGTGTATTTAGCATTCAGTGGTCACAAACAGAAGATGATTCAGAACTGTAGCTGGAGAAGGCTGGGAAATAAGGCAGGCAAGACTTCTTGGTTAATGTGGGGAAAATGGTAATATGTTCTCCTGTTCCACATCTTCTGTTTACTTACTTAAAGTTGTGCTAGTGTTGTGACTATGGCAAAGAGATGAGCTTTCTGCGAGAGAGAGGCTAAAATTTGGAATGTAATTCTGTTAATAAAAATTTGCAATCATTTATTAATCTGCGTATTTTTTCTAATTCTTGGAAGTGAACTTAGTGCTGAGGAAATATTTCTCCTGCAATGTGCAGAGCTAAACAACTGGCAAGTGGACATAGACCAATGAGGACAACCTCTTTTGGCTCTGTGGCTGCCCTGGGTGCAAATGGTGTGATCCCAACTGGCTGAACTGGAAATGCTGATATTTTCGCTGCATTTACGATGATTTTGGTCTGGCTGACCTCCACCTCTGGGATCAAAGCCTTTTCTCACACTGCTCCAACCCCTTCTGCTGAATTTGGTGTGAATCGTGGAGACCTTACCTGTGCGGCTACGAGGACTGTGTGGTTAGATCGGCTGCATGGAAACCCCGATTGATATGCAGCTTGAAAGTGAGATCTGCTGTTGTTGTAAGCTAAGGGGAATGCAGGTGGGCTGGGCAGCGAGCAAGCAAGGAGAAGGGCTGCAGGAGCTGTGCCCAAATCCATTTCTTGATACTAAAGCATGCATGGGTTACTTTCAACTATCCATATTATTTCTGCATCTTTTTTTTCTCAAACGAGTCAGGCTAATACAGTGTTTACAGTGTCATTTATGTACATTGCTACAGGATTTTATAGTCGCTTTCCCAGTGAAACAATCAGGAACATTATAATGGTGGATTCTGACATGGGCTTGACTAGGCTGACCTGAGCCCCCAAGAACTGTTCATACGAGACAAGCAGTCCCCGTCGTACCAAGACAGCCCCTGCTGATCCATCGCTCACACTTGGGAGGAGCAAAGCAGGCATTAAGGCTTGCTCAAGTCCAGCCTGGCTGGTTCTTGAGGTCAGATTTAGTGGCTTTAGGGCTGATGTAACTTTTGCCCCTGACTGTGATCCCACAAGCTGGTCCATGAAGGAGACATCACAGAGGCTTTCACTGTGGTTCTTGGCAAGCCGAAGGATGTGCTCACACAGATCAGACTGCAGGATGAGGGCCTAGGACACTGGATAAATATTTTTCCACTTGTCACGAACTCCATTGAGAACAAGAGCAGAATAGACCTACGCTCTAAGGACTCGTTTAACTGGCTCAAACCATGTGCTGTCACATTCTGTGTGTGAAACAAGTTCTATCCCAACTTCTTACGTATCATGAGAAGATGCTTCCCACACAGAATGCCAATACTCTAACACAAGATTTGTGATTTCGAGATGCTGATTAAGGGACTGTAAGGAGGGAGAACAGCTTTGCCTGTGCAACCAGCAAACTGTGGCCTTGATCTAGGAAAATATGTGAATGTTTGATTAAAGCTGAACTAATGTAGGAAAAAAAAAACTTGCCTTTCAGGACGCACAGGATGGATCAGGGCCTTAGCTCACGCGTGTTTGCGCATGTGCTGACTGCTGACTTTGCGTATCCTAAATGCGATTGCAGTTTATCTTCCACAACAGTCACAAGAGAAACATTTTTAGATAAGGAATGGTAGGAGACCATGATTCCTTATTATCATTTATTTTTCTCAAGAAAAACTAGAATGAGGTCACATGTATTCATGTTCTGAGAATTAAAATGTTCAGTCTTCTTGTAGACGTGTCTAGTGCACGCGGTGAGTTTCTGCTGTGGTGAGTTATAAGAGCTGGGATAGATTCATCAGCGGTGAGACTTTGTGCCTTCTTCCAGTGAACTGATTTGTACACACTGACTCCTAAGTACGAATATGAAACCACAGAAAAGCTACACCCACTTAAATACCTAATTCCCTAGCTGAATAATCCAATTGGTGAATAATGAATTTATAGCTATACTATGTGTTTTATGGGACCTTAAGAGAGTTTTTCTTTTCCTTATCTTTTTCACTATATCCAGGCAAACCAGAAAATAATTCAGTGAAATTTACCAGTGAAAATGAATTCTTCCATAAAATTATCAACAAATCAGAAAGCGCTTGCAGTCTGTTATATATTAAATTGCTGGTGTGATTTATAATATCTTGTGGAGAGAATACAATGTTCCTCATGTTCTTTTCCAGACAGAATTTTTAATAAAAAAATAATAAAACTTGAAAGTATGCTGGTAATCGTGAATATGCCAAATCTGTGTGCAACTTATAGCAACTACAGGAGACTAATAGTAATTTTTATTCTCTACAAAATGTGACTCATTTCTTTTTAATGGTAATGTGTTTGCTCAAAGTGTGTCTCTTCAGGCAGATAGAGGAAAAACTATAGAGACCTCAGACAAATAGCTCTTTTGATATTCCTTCTGATAAGGCCACCCTTTTAGAGAACAAAAATTAAGTTTGGCCGCAGATTCTAAGATCCATGTGTTTGACCATTGAACGCAATGTGCAGCCATTAGAAATAAAAGAAAAATCAATAGGGTTTCATTAAAACAGCAGGCAATCAGGGCTACGGCACTAGCTTAATTACAGTTTCAGTAGCATTTGCTTTAATTGGAAGGAATAAAAGAAGTGAAGTGGAGTGAATGAAGAAATTAGCATATCTATCACTGTTGTCACATTGTACTGTGGCCTTAAAACACTGTTTGCTCTTTAGTATCCCTGATGCTTTGTGAGGCCCTGAAAAAATATGGAAAGGCAATTAGCAAATAATCAGATTGCACCTTTGTAGGGTTCTAATTAAAGATCTTTATAGTTCTTGGAATGTATTTTTTTTGTCTTTATTATATACTGCAGACATAATCTGCATAAGTTGCATTTGTACAGCGTTGTGCATACGTACGTATAAGGGGTTATTCTGCAGGCTGCTGCCACACAAAAAATACTCCTCATATAGCAGCAACCTCCAGCAACTGGGTCACTGGTCAGTCAATAGAAAATGCAGTAAAGAGGCAAGAAATGAAGCCAGGGCAAACAGCTCTGTCTCCTGAGCTTGTGGCAGGGGCAGCACAAGGACACATCCAGGTTCGTGCTGCCCTCGGCCATGGACCAGCATGAGCAGACAGTGTGGTGGCCCTTACTGCCCCTTCGTCCTCTACAAGAGTGGAATTCATTGCCAGGCTCTGCACTGGTTATTGGTGACTTGTGTGAGCTTCAGGTCTGGACCTGAGCAAACAGCTCCTCCAGGTGCAGAAGACGAGCCACCTCATTTGACGTTTTCTGACCATCGCAGTCAGTGACAGAGCAGTCATCACCTCGAGCCCTGGCAGCCTGAGAGTGACACCTTCCATGGGACATGTGTATGGGCTCCTGCTAAATCAACCTTAAAAGCCGAAGTTTTCAAAGACATTTCTTCACAGGCATTTTCATTTCATGGATTCACTATCTGTCAGCAATCAAATCAGACCTGGGGCAGTTCATTTCACTTCTATCTCACCCTAGCAGGATTAGGAAAAAATCTCTTCCTTTGTCAGTACAGAGATCAACCAGCGAAGTGGCATTTTCACCTCTTTTACGCAGACATCTATTGAGGCCAACAGCTACACCAAAGCACAGCTAGTATTAGTGAGATCACAGGTAGGCCAAAAATTATGTAAAAGAGCTAATATATTATTCTGACTACTCCTGAAAAGTTAATTCGAATGTCAATTATCTTCTTGTTATTAAATTGCTCATAAAGCAATCATGACTTTCATGGATTAATTCACTCCTTGAAATTATTACGTGGTTGTTTTGGGGAAAAAAAACCAGCATGATTCTGTTCACAGATTATTCATGAACGATTCATCACAATCATTTTTGAATATTCTGAGAAATATTTTATTTGTCTTGTTGTGTGTCCCATCTCTTATACAATGCTCAATAAACACTTGCTTTGGGGTTTTTTTTTTACCTTTCCCATCTCTCTGTGACATGAGGCCTCAGGTTTCTTTGAGATGCACCGTGTTTCTATAGCCCTCAAGTCCCAATTCCTTAAAGGATTTCGTAGAGTATGAGCGCTCCGAACGCGTGTGTGAAGCTGGGATATTTGGACAACATTGCTCAAAGACACACTGGAGATAGGGGAGCAGAATCTAGACCAAAAGTTTGTGAGTGATAAATACCAGAGAGCACCTATGTGTGTAAAGAGAAATGAATTCCTATATACATAGGTAGATACTGCAAGTGATTTTCAAGACCATCCTCTCAGCAGCGGATGATGCTACACAAATTAAAAATTAGTGTAAATTAGGTACCTGGAGGGTATAAGTCTCAGTCGGTTCACAGCTGTAAGCTTGCTTGTGAAAACACTATGTGTTCACTATTTCCATTTTATTTTCCTGGCCATACCTGTACGCAAAATACAACCCAAAGGATCCATAAAATGAGGCAAGACACTAAAAATCCTACCCATTTTTGGAATCATAACAAAATTCTCATTTATAATAAAATTTCTGAGTGGGCAAACATTCCTGCGGTTCATACCAGACCACTGCAGACCCCTGAATCTTGCCATCATTTGCTCCCAACTTGAGGACCAAAACTTCAACCGCAAAGTCACTGGCACAGCAGCTGCAAGGTGTCTCCCTGCAGGCCAGGAGCTCTGAGACACCAGAAGATGGTGACATGAGCATGAAGACATGGAGTCAGCTCCCCACAAAAGAGCTGGAAAGAAGACAGTGCAGGGAGACAAATGTTTTGATAAATTACCACCAAGAGAAGTGAATGGAATTAATTGCAGGTTTGATACTGTTTTAAGCACTGTCGAATAAAGCATCCTTTTACGCAGCTGCTATTGAATTAACTTCCTAAAGTTACTGCAAATGCCTTTTGGCCAGAGGATTCTTGAAGGGCAGAAATATATTTATGGAGTGGAAACCCAATTTGAAGAGGAACTTCCACCGACACAAACAAATGCCTCAAACCAGTTTGGCAGTACGTGATAACTCTATTTGTAATTAAAGGTTAAAGTATACTTAAACCAGTTTGGCAGTTAAAAACAATTTTAATTGAAAATATACATTTGTAATTGCAAATGGAAAGATTTCCTGTAATAGCAGTAACAGACCCATTTTCTAATAAGATGAACAATACAGTTGATGACTGAAGCATCTGTATATAGTTACATACAGCATTTCTGTACTGCAGGCTGCCAATTTATTTCAGCAGTGAAAAGCTTGATTTATTGTTTGTAGCATTACCATCTGTTGTAGTTATTACAGAAATTATATATAAACCAGTTAGTAAACACTTTGCCCCATTGTCTGTTGTTTTGATAATCACCCATAATAACATCTAGCATCAATATGGTCTTTAAACCCGATTTGGGAGTTAATGGAATAAGAGGAGGCAGTCAGTATATGCACCAGGGTAATGTCATTAGGAATGTTTGTGAAGAACAAATTAAATCAGTTGTAAATTGTGCTCTCAAGTCAGCCAGAAAACCAGTCTTGTTCAGGAGAAGGGATTTATATTTTAACCTCGTGCAGAAAATGTACTTAAGCAGATTAAAATAAAATAGGGACTTCGTCGATGGATGTAAATGGTAATTGCTGGAGCTCTAATGGCTTCCTGTTGGCTATGTCATGCAGTGGGCACAGCTATTTTAAAGTTAACCAGTGCTTGAGGTCATACTTTTACAGATTCAGTCATTAAACAGGACTACACATGTCACTAAATGGCTGATTATTCAAATGATGAGCCTGCTCAAAAGTTACCCATGTCATATTCTGGACAGAGGATTACAAAAAAAATTTTAAGGTAGAGTTGAAATAAAATAAAGATGAAATGAATTCAAGTATAAGTCAATAGAAGTGTCTGCATGGGGTCTCATTTGTTTTGGATGGCAGACTGCTTTATATCCACTTGTAGTGGTTGGTTAAATTATTCACCTTGGGTATTTTCTTGTGTACAGATAGTTTTATGTATCAGAAGTGTAGTCTCTCAATAAATTATCATATACAGAAGTATTATGTGTGTGAGAAGTTGTACAGGTTGCAGATATATGAGAAATAGATTTATTATATACTGTGCAATTTACTATGTGCCTGTGACCATTTCACTTGCCCACCTACATACCATCAGTGTAATGCTGTTTTAGCACCATTTTAGCAAAATAAAGTCGGACGCAGAGTTTTCTGAAGACTCTGGCTACATGAACCTTTTCTTCCAGAACAAAATACCGCTTCTCACAGTTCATTTTCTCTTTGTTTCATCTGCACCAAAGATGATCAATATGGACTTGTTCATAAGTTAAATATTAAAGGCATATTCTCAGTTCCAGTCGTATCTGAATTTGTAAAACTGGCAAATGGTAAGCTAAAACTCATGGTTATCCTAGGTTGGCAGGTAAGAAATAACCACTAATATTTAAAATTCAAGCAACATATTTGCATGGTTGTTATGAGTAGATCTACTTCTCTAGCAGGGCACACGAGCTTTAGGTGGTGCCAAGGAGAACCGGAGAGGACAGACGTTGCTTCCAGGGCTGAGGGCATCCTGGAGAAATGGTGCCAATGCCACCTCGCCACCATGACATAAGCCTGGTGACGATTCCTTCACTGAGTCTACTGAGGAGCAAAGCGCTCTTATGGAGCAAGGTTCTCCAAGGTTTATGAGCACAACTAGGGTATTCCCTCCACCGCGAAATGCCCAGGCTGAGAGCACAGATGCCAGAGCAGAGCTGGATTGGGCTGCTGGAGGGATGGGTGGGAGATTGTGCAAAACCCAGAGGTTCGGTACCAGGCTGAGCTTCTGAGCAAGGGGCAGAACAATTCAGAGAACACAAAGAGCTACTGGAGAGAGTCCAGCGGAGGGCTACAAGGATGGTGAGGGGACTGGAACATCTCTCCTACAAGGAGAGGCTGAGGGAGCTGGCCTTGTTCAGCCTGGAGAAGAGAAGGCTGAGAGGGGACCTAATATATACTTACAAATATCTGCAGGGTGGGTGTCAGGAGGATGGGGCCAAGCTCTTTTCAGTGGTGCCCAGTGACAGGACAAGGGGCAACGGGCACAAACTGAAGCACAGGAAGTTCTGTCTGAAGATGAGGAAGAACTTCTTCCCTCTGAGGGTGACGGAGCCCTGGCCCAGGCTGCCCAGGGAGGCTGTGGAGTCTCCTCCTCTGGAGATATTCAAGACCCGCCTGGACAAGGTCCTCTAGAGCCTACTGTACGTGACCCTGCTTTGGCAGGAGGGTTGGACTAGATGACCCACAGAGGTCCCTTCCAACCCCTACCATTCTGTGATTCTGTGAAACAGGAGTTTTGCCCCACAGCACTTCCAAAGCATGAAAAGACAAGAAATCCAAGGAGAACACCTTCGTGTTTGAGGGTATGGGGAGAACTACAGGGATCTAGGAATGGAAGAAAATGAAGGGAAGAGGAAACCTGTTGTGCAGAAGGAAATTAGAAAGAAAAAGAAAGACTGAAAAAAAAGTGGAATGTATTTGGAATATTTTCTATATGAAACAACTTGAGGAAGAAAGTATTTTTCATAAACTAATACAATTATTTTAATTAAAAATCCTTAAAATATTAATGTAAGGCTTCTGAAGGCAGAGTTAATTATAGCTGTGCCACTCACATAGCCATAGTTAAGGCTCTGTCATGATTTCCGTTATGAATGCTTGTTTTTTGAGAGGTAATAACTCAGTCAGCCCAAATCTCATAATGGGTAAAACTTTATGTTGAAGTTCTCAGCACAGGCGTGATTTTTTTCTTATGTTTCCTTTGTTTCCCATATTTCTTAATTGATTTCGTTCTTTTCAAGGTATAGAAAGAAACCAGTTTTGAATGTTTGAATAGATGACTAAAGGGAGCAAGGTTACTACAGTTTCAGGGCATCCAGCTTCCGTTTGCAACCCTTCAGAGAGTGGATGCTGGAGGCTTTGTGAATATGAAAGTTAGGCGAGGGAGACTGACATTCTTGCCACAGCCGAGGGCCATACTCAGATGCAAGCGGGACTGATCCTGGAGGTCCAGCCCAACCAGCAGCAGTAAGGAGTGGGGTTAAAGCACCAGGAGTCCAGCTTTCAACAGGGACAGGTTGCTGCAGAGGGTTTATCTGGCTACAGGGGTCAGAAACTGGGATCGTCTCAAGCAATCTAGTCAAGCACTGGGACGATTCACTCCATTGACAAATAAAGTAAGAACACAGAAGGACTGTTTAGAGGATTCGGTAGGCTCTTTGC
Organism: Opisthocomus hoazin; assembly: GCF_030867145.1. Classification (NCBI taxonomy): domain Eukaryota; kingdom Metazoa; phylum Chordata; class Aves; order Opisthocomiformes; family Opisthocomidae; genus Opisthocomus; species Opisthocomus hoazin. The sequence goes on along the minus strand of NC_134419.1, from coordinate 75,828,677 downwards.
TATATATCTTATACATCGCAGGAGCAAATTATACTTTTTATCACTTGCATTAACATTTTTATTGATTTCTTCTTGGGAATTTAAAATGAAAGACCGTATAAAATTAGCATCCCTCACACACAAGGAGAAGAAACTGTTGGTAAGTAGCAGTAAATTTCATGCACAAAATATCCTTCACATTTATTTATTTTTAATTTCACATGTTTCATTCACTTCATCAGATAAAGGAGCTTCATTATTTTCCCATTAAAAACATGTAGAACATAAATTTATGTCACTCCTGAAAGCAAAATCTACTGATAAATACCAGAGCTCTTTTCTTTGCCTAAACTCAGCCACTAAACCACTTCCACTCTGGTGCGAGATCTGGCTTGTGTATACCATATTAGTGTGAAAATTACCCTAAATACAAATGCAACAACGTTGCTTGCAGGCTAATGGCTAATATTGTATGCATTGGAAAAAAAAAAAATCATTGCCTGCATGTTTACTATGTCATTTGCGTTAGTTCTGCTGGCTGATTTTCACAGCATATTGCGACGGCTGGGGGAGAGGGGGAAACCAGAGAAAATGCACATAGTTTCATTGCAAGCGTCGTTCTATAGCCACACAATACTGTTACCTTGCACTTTGTAAAGATATCTGCCAGCAGGTAGAAATGCATTCCTTGCTCACTACTACATAGGATTATTTGGTAACCATTTAATGAAAGATTGCAATATGCTAGTAGCAGAACATTTTTTTCACCTGCTGGGTAGTTGTTCAACTCAACCCACTTAAAGAGATGGGCTACCATGAGAACACAAAGACACAGCCCTGAATAGGCTATCAGCGATTTTTTTTTTAAACAATATCTATCCCAGTATTATGCAGTCACAGTAGTTATTACAAAGTAAAGCACAGACACTCCACAAGTTTGAAATGTGAATGTCGTAATAAGAAAAAATTACATTTGTTTCGTTTTCTGTCCTTGTTACTTTCTTCCTTGTGATAATAGATTCAGATTTTGTGCCATTATCTGGTCTTATTAAAGGAAAGTGGTATCAAATTTAATACTTCCTACCTAAAGTAAGAGAGCACCTGCTCATAAAATGTATTTTCCATGCACCTCGCAAAATACAGGGAAATTAACAAAATGGCTCTACTATATTAGAACAAGGGCACAACTGTTACTATCTGTAAAAGATTGATTTTGATGAAGATTATAGGAATGGTATTTGTCTGACAATGCTAAGCACTCAAAATTTATTCTTTTTGTGTTTTTTATTCAAAATTGTTCATTCTTAACGTGACATTGCAAGAACTATTTTTCTAAATTACAGCTTTTTTAATATAGGTTTTAGGAAGTACATCTATGTCAGAATTTTTTTCATGTATAATGTCCTGGATTGCATTATCACATAGACATGATGCACAAACCTAGACTCTTAATGTGTGAGAAGGTATAGCCTTTATTGGATAAAACACATGCTAACCTGGAAAATGGTACATGTATCGTGAAATCAAAATTCACGTTATACATGAAACTCGGCAGTCTGGAACAAGACCATCAGCTAAAGCAAAATGGATCCAGCCCTGACAACAGGATCATTTTAACCAAACCAGGATTTCACCTTTTTCTCTTGCAAGGTGCCTGCAACCCTGAACTAGAGAGATTTTTAGTTATACAAAGCCAGGGTTACTGACCAGCCTGTCCAGACCGACATGGTGTTGAACGTTTACTCCTCATCAAGGTGAAGCATCAGGGCAAACCACTGCCTGCATCCCTTGCTTCACTGGTGACTTTGCTTTCCTCCTGGGGAGGAGTACACCCTTCGTGTATTGCCTGCCCAAGAATATTCATGGCAGGCATGACTGGAAGCCAATTACAACACTTCAAACTCTCTGGAAGATCCTTCTCACTTAGAGGAATCACTGATGGCCTCATCAAATTGCTTCTCTTATACTGATGGAGAGATGAAAGGGACTGAAGCTGGAGATCTGTGTCTGATTGATAATGCAGCGAAAGCAGTGTGGAAAGCAGGGGAAGAGGGAGAAGCAAGTTGGGAAAGGAGGAGAGGTTATGAAGCATACACAAAATCTGATTTTGAATAGGTGATCTAAGACCAGGCTTCTGACGGTGTTTCTGCATCAGACTCATAAAGCTAAAGGTTTTACAAGATGGCATGAAGCTTTCAGCCATCTGTTCCCTCCAAAAAAATATTGCAAGGATATATGGCATCACCACACCGCCCTGCCCTTCCCCTATATCTCGTCCAAGGAATGGTTCTCCCAACTCAAGTGAGAAGCGTCATTTATTTACATCCATAACACATTGCCATTTCATAATGTCAGGCTCTGGGATTCAGGGCAACCAAGTACAATGCATATTGTATTTTATTGGTGATTGAAATAGAGAAAAATGGTTTCTTTTGAATTAGCTGGTCCTGGCAGGTTGCAAGCAGCCAAGCTTGAAGGGAAAGATAAAGTGAATACTCCTTGGACCACATCACTCTTTTAAATATAGCACACCATTAAGTCCAGCTTGGTTTTACATTCTTGCAACATGACTCTTGTTTCAGTTATTTGCTTCTGTTTCCACATAAACGTGGGAATTCATAATCCACAGATGCCGCCTATCCATTGTACTGTACTGAAACAGCATGTGCTGAACTCTTGAACTGTAAAATGTATTGGTTATTGTTTCCTTTTGTAATTTTTATTTACTCACAGGAAGATTGCTCTTTATTACTCTTCTCAGCATTTCCTTTATACATGTATTTTTTCTCCTGTAAGGCCCAGATTCCGGTCCACAATTAAGCACTTCCCTGAAAGAGAACAAAAATCCTGTCTGAGTTGAAGTTACTCTAGAAACCTCAAACTGCAAATGCTTGTAAGAGTAAATATATGCAAGATGCTTGTTACTCCTGTGTCACTCATGCATGATTGTAAGTCTTAGTCCAACCGGAAATATCAGCAGTGGAAGAAAACTGGAAATTCTCAGGGTAAGTTATTTGTATATTTTGCCATAGCAGCATTTCTAGTTACTCTACAAGGGAGCTATGGAACCGTCTGAAATACATTGAAAGTTTCCAGGATATTGCTGAAAATGAATGGGAGAAATCTATAAGCCATTGGCTGCTTTAATCTCATGTACTAATGCCCCATTGCACGGTTATTATTGAGCAGAAATTTGGTTTTGACTCGGTGAGTCATGACAAGCAGGATATGCTGGCAACTTGAAAGGATACCAGTGTGGTGCTATTTCTGATAAAAAGCTTCCAGCTTTGGAGTGGAGTAAAACCTATCCATATTCTCTTTGCTAAAATGCCAGATAGTGACACCAGACGTGGTAGCTGTGCAGAGGATTTAGCTAAGGCCGACCTTGCCAAGTGTTCCCCAGGCCAATAAATACATCAACAGAAGAGTCTTCTACTTTGTATTAGTTCAGTATCAGGAATGAACTTGTGGTCATGAAACATAGGTGATGCATACTAATTTCATTAGGAAAGCCTTAACAACGATTTCACATTAAAGGTATGTTTAATTTTTTTAATTTTTACAAACACTGACAAATGCTTCAAAAAAAAGTAACCAGACACATCTTTGGCTGTGTTGCAAATCTGTAGTTCACACTGATGGTGACACAGAGTTTAACAGTATCTACAACACCACCAAAGCCTATCCTGTGGCTTGGTGATGTAACTGATCCTCAAGAACATAAAGCAAAACCAAGCAAATCCTCAGACAGAATGTGTAGTTCACCTGGACTTGTTCCATGAGTAAATATTGTGGGATGTTTCCTTTGGCTCACAAACAGCCATGAAAAAAAATGACCAAATTCACTGATGGTATTAAATAAGTGTGATTGCCTTGGGATGATTGTAACACATCATTTTTTTTCCAAGAATCTAGGTACTGCCCCTCTATCACTAAATACCTCTTTAGAGAGAGCTATGTGAATTATAGACATGATACTACCGGGTCAAAAATCTTATCTTTTACAGACTTATGCACCCTCCAACATTAATAATTATGCAAGTAAAGAAGCCTAGAATCAGAGAATTTATGTATATCAAAACCATGAACACATGAGAGTTACACCACAGAAGAACAGGAAAAGCAAAAGAAAGAGATGAAAGAAGGGACAGCTCCTCCAAAACAAAACGCTGGTCTTTACTCGTGCTTACTTATGAGAATGTATAACATCAGATATTACAGTTCCACAAACAGCAGTTAATATTCCAGATTAATTTAGTTCTTTCTCACTAACCAAGTCCATGTGAACAGCATGGATGCTGACTTGGATCAACAGAACAAATAGAATAAACTCGACACTGAGCCAAATTGACTTGTAACCAGGCCACAACTTTTAAAAAAGTTAATCAGTCCTAAAAATGCAAACATATGCTGTATTTTATAGGATCAATTCCAGTTACTACCTTTAATTAATGATCCAGTTCCATCTCCGACAAAGAAGTTTATAAATTTGGCAGATTTCACAGTCCTGGCCATGAACCGCCATATGTGAAGAAACCCTTGCTCCTGGCCAGGTTTGTGTCTGGGATAAACAACGGTCCTTGTCTGCCTGCCAAAAGCCGTTTACTCACACTCACTCATGTATACACAACCAGCCACAAATGTAGTCTCAACACTCAGGGAAAAACAGATTTAGAAATTGTCTGTCTGGAGAAATAATCCTGAGCAGCTCTTGCGGAACAGCAAATTCTCCAGGGCACTCTCCTCCTGCTCTATGGACACCTTCGCTCAGACAGCCCCTTCGAGCTCCCGTGGGGAGTGCATAATGCTAAACTGCACAAAGGCACTTCGAGTGCAGTATTAAAGTATCTAAACTGGGAATTACGTAGGAATCATTACCACGTTTGAAACTCAAACCTCACCCTTTTCTACGCTCACTCCCTTGTATAAAACAGCTCTTCTTATTAAAAAAATATAGCTCTGAGCTAGGGAAAAAAAGACACATTATTCCAGAACAAGGAGCTGAATTTATTTTATATGGACTTTTGGCAGATATTAAGAGCAATGTTTTCAAAGCCATTAGTTCATTTTCCATTCATTTTTCAAGGCAAATATGTAGTCCCAAAGCAAGCAGAGATGGGGTCCTCTGCTTACCTCAGGTTCATCCAGAAGCCATGTATCTACGTCAGTTTGCAGCTTCTTCCAGTAGCTGAGTCCAGCCAGCAGTTCAAGTAGACTTAGGTGAAAAATGCTTTGTGCTGGAAGTCAGGATTTCAGGTTTTGTATGAATGTCCATTATACAGCCCTCCTTCCACACATACTGCAGTCCAAAGAGGCCCATGCCAAATGGCTGCAGAGTGACATGTGATCTACAGATGTGAGACGAAGTGGTAGCCCTATTACTGAATGTCTTCCTTTTCCTGACTGTATTTCAGATCCTCTTTTGTTGGTATTTCTAGTGCCTCCATGGGAACTGGTTACAGGATTTCCCAGGTTATGGGGATTTAGCAGATCACACGCTTCAAGAGCTTCAAGTTTATTTCAGTATGGGCTAGCACCAAAAATTCAAGACCTAATTTTATGTCCAACTTATTTTCCTTGTTGCATTGGATTCTATAAGAGGGTTTGTCATCCTTCACATTCCTAGCAGTGTAAGGAACCCTTTCCAGTTGACTGTGAGGATCTTCTGCAGGCATTCATGTTGCAATGAGCCTACTTGCCCATCAGTTTCTGTTCCCAGTCCCAGCCTTTAATGACAAGAAGATGCAGCACCACTCATCTGTGCTCTGCATTTTATTTCCAACACATAGGATTTCACAAGAGCCACAACCAATCTGACACCCTCATGGCAGCAAGAGAGAGGATAAAGCCCAGGAAAACCTGTAATGTTTCCACTGCCAGATTTATGGAAAGAAAATAGCACATGACCTTTATGATTCTGTCATTATGAGCCACTTTTCAGGGCAGCTTCAAGAGAATATCTGAACAGTTCTTTGCTTTTCTACCTGAAAATGAAACACTACCAAATTTCTAGTCTTCAAAGTAGACAAGTAAAGTAAATTCACTTTATCCAAAGGCCATTGAGCCGGGCATAATCACAGTGCCTTCAGCTAAATAAGTTCCCCAAGAAAAACGAGTACTCCTGGTACCAATGAATCACACCACCAGATTTGCCATTTGACTTTCAGCATTTAGATGTTAGGTTTTAGCTGCATCCATATTAACAGAAAAATTGCTATAAAACAAAAAAGAACTAATAAAGAAAAGGACTGAAGGAAAAGTGGCATAAATATTAGCACTCAGTGCAGCAGCTGGCTATTCTGACGATGGGGGCGCTTTGGGAAAGATTGGTTGAAATTACTGCAGATGAGTTCCTAGTGACATGAACGGTGGTAACTTTTCCTCCCAGTCTTCCATGAAAACCCCTGGTAGGGTCACTTGCTCCACCTGCCAAACATGCAAGGTCAGATTTGACCTGATTTGTCAATGGGAATCCCTTTTACATCATCTGATTCCCTACAGGCTACAGGACTATGCATACCAGTTAAATCCTGCTCTCTGCAGTAACTTGTGGGTGAACTGAGTATGTACTGAGAATAATGTCCAATACGGATTTTGATTACAGCACATCCATCAATAAAGTCTTGTAATAGCCAGTTACGGCATTTTCATACGCACAACTTGAAGTAAACCACATGTTCTTAAAACACTGCTCCTCAAAAATAGACCCCAAACGACCTCAAAAAGAGCCTCAGTCTGCCTGGGAGCACACTGAAGAGAGATGGCTAAGCAAGGCTGGGACCAGGAGCAGGACTACCCCTGAAAGGAACACAGAATGTTTGCTTTCCTTCTCTCATCCATGCAGGTATAAACCGACCTGCTGCTGAATTCCTTCTTGATTTTACAGCTCTCAGGCAGATATGTATGAAAATATATTGCTCATAGAGTTCATGGTGTAGGCCATTTCCAGGGTGAATGCAATCTGATTTCATACATATTGCTGCTGACTATAATGTCCCATGAATGTGTCTGTACATTTAACAAAGGCATGAGAGCAGATCAGACAACTGTTACATTTAAACATATAGAAATATATTAATCATCACAGACATCTCTTCAGTGAGATAGAATAGAATAAATGTACTTGCTTATTTTCACTAATACATCTACTCAAAGAAGAGACCAATCTATGAGAAACAGCTGCAATGAAAAGTTCAGAAAGAGTATTCCTAACCTAAATTAATGCTTCTAAGCTAGTTTGAGCTGAAGCTTTCTGCACTTCTCATCTCCAAGACCCCACTGCGGACCTATACTTTACCTCAAGAGCTGCAGAAATACTACAACAAACTTGTCCCCTGATAGCTGTCTACTCTCCTCTTTCCAGCTCCTTAATTGACCAGGCAAACTTTGAGGGCTTCAGGGCACCTTCAAAGGCCAGTGTTGACCTCCCAAAGGTCTCTTCCCACAGTCAAACTCACTGGGGGTCATGGAGTCTCCCAACCCAGGGGACAGAGTGAGATTAAGGTCTAAAGATTGGCAGAATAAAAGCACAAAAGGTCCAGTTCTTCAATGATGAGTATTGTTGAAAATTCTACAGGTGAAAAGCTTCTTGAAGCTGTGTTTTAACAGTGCTAATGGTTAGACTAATGACCTAAGGAGTGGGAAGTCAAAGGGGAGTCAGGTTGTCTACGTAAAGTCTGTATTATGCCTCAGAGTGACCCAGGCTGGTCGTTGCTCCGTCCAGACCACTTCTGAGGTGATTTTCTTGAGCTGGCCAGCTGAGCAGGCACCAGTCTGACAAATCTGGGGGATCCTTTAAACTCTGCTTCCAACAAGTTCGCACAGCAATTTTCAAAGCAAGTTTAATTCTGTAGCATTCCTTCGTTCTGGTGTTTTTGGAGATCCCCTCAGGCAAATATTTGCGTTGTCTGCTTCCCGAGTAACTTTGAACATCTGGGTGATGGCCATCGTTACCTATCTCTCTTCTTCCTTCTCCTCCTTCACAACATTTTACAAAGCTTTGTGCAGATATTGACTGATGGACTAATGGAAAAATGAACAGAGGCATTCAGGTAAGTACTTAAACTGAGTACTAATCTTCAACAACATGCTTATAACCTTCCTTAGTAATAGACTTTTCAGAAGTAAATAAAGAGGACAAATGGCACTAAGGTTTCAGGTTGCCCAGTATGCAACTAACAGCATGTCTTCATTTATGTGTGTATTTCAGGGGTGTATTTTAAGGATTTCTTTTTGCTTGCTTTTTCCAGAGTTCGGAGTCTGGGCTATGAAACATAGACGCATCCTTTAGCTTTAGACAATGCCCAAGAAGCTGACAGTGCGACGCATGGGGAGTGCTGGCTGCGGCAAGCAAGCTAGAGCAGCCAACATCTGGAGATCTTTCACCACCATCCTGCCCAGCACCTCTGGCCTGGGGCACCAAGGAGCTGATCCACAACAGCCATCACCAGCTAAAGGCTAGGACTGGATTCAGCTCTAATGACAGATGAGCTGTATAGAAGCAAGACCCTGACCAGGACCTGTCTCTTGTCACACCACTGATGTTCACAGAGTTGTGCTGAGGCTACCTGCAAAATTAACAGTTTTCAGATTTCTGGTGTGGCTTCACCAAAGCTTTAAACCAGGAAGTACTTCTGCAGCTATGCAAAAAAAGAAATTTTTCTATAGCTCCTGTCTGCTGCAAGAATAATATTAATAGTTTTTTAAAGTGAAAGTTACAGGTGAGCTATGCCAATTTTTCATTGCTTTCATTACTTTGTTGTAAGATGCCTTGAGGAACTTGCAAGAAAATACACCATAAATTGTGCCACACTGTCCAGCTTCTGGAGATTGACTGGCTACTGCTATTCGAAAGCATGTTCAGTGACAATATAAGCTGCTGCCTTTTAGTTCTTCCAGCTTGAAAGCTAGGTCAAGGGCATTATTTTCACATTTTTGTAAAAGGATGCCTGGCTTGCCTGTGCATGGGTGAGTGATATCCAAAAGAGATGAAGTCTTTTTAGGAGAGGAGTCAGTTCATCCTGCTTACTTCAACCAACCACAGGAAAGTCAAGCCCTCATAACTGAGAGTTTGGTCTCACACGGCTCCTGCTTGCCTCACTGCTCTGGGACAGGATCCCAACCACCCCATGGTCACCTACAAGTCCCAAGCAGAAGATGTTGCCCTGGACAGATATGGTCTGGCTATTGCAGATATCACCCATTCTCTCAGGCCGTTCCTGGACCAAGGGTCAGGAATCCGTACTCCAGGTTGTTTTCCTGTCCTCAGAGCTCATGAGAAGGCTCCAGAGATGAGTAAGTAACTGGGCAGGATGGATAATGCTCCAGCAGCACTGCTTCTCCCGTGCCTTTCCACAAGCTTCTTCCATGCCTTTCTATACATTTCCTTTTCTTTTTCTCTTTTCTGTAATACACGAGGGGGGATCATCCAGATCAGTGGAGTACAGTGTTTTCCAGCACCCATACCTGTGTATATCTCCTGTAAAAATTCTGCAGCTGCTATGTATCAGCTGCCTGACCCTCTTGGCAGCCGTTGCTGCTGAGCACACTGTGCATACCCTGCCTGATTAATACCCTGTGACCAGGCAGGGCAGAAAAGCTGGATGTGTGGGGTTTCACAGACGGATATTTTCATTATTTTAATTTGCTTGGTGACAGTTTTCAGAGACCACACACTAGCAAATATCTCTTTCTGCAATAGTTGGAAGAGTCAAAAGTGAAAACCTTTTCAATTTTTACAACCTTGCCTCTGTGGCAGGCTAAGTCATTTCAGAGACTTCCTGGGCAATTTGTCTGGATTCAGGCTATTTCCCCAAGCATCCAGAAAAAGCAACTTTTTTTTTTGTTCAGCAGGTTCACAAACAACATGAAAAAAGCCACCTGAAAAATAAGCACATCGCTAATTCTAAGCAAAGAGGTTGCAAGAAAGATAACACGCAGTGGAAAAACGTAAAAAAGAAAATGTGTGCAATCCTCTTGGCAACGGTTCTTCCCTCATCTCAACATCTTTACCTCAGTCTTCAAAGCTCTGATACTTTCATTTTCATTTCACATCACCAATGTTTGATTTGTGTTTCTTTTTAACCACTGACTGATATATTAAAACTCGTCACTATATTAAAGCGTGTCTATAGGCATAAATATAGTTGTCAAGAGGAAAAAAAAATAGCTGAGGCAAATACAGAAGGCGACTAGATTATGTAATTTCTGGTAATTTCTATTTTTTTTTAATAATCACTAGAAGTAATAAGAGTCTTTATGTAACTTTAGTTTTGTAGGAAGTCTTTAAACTTGAATTTGTCATTGAAGAACAGAATCTGAAGCGCTCACTTGGGCGAAACTGAAGTAAGTTTTGGCCAATGCCAGAAGGGTTACCAGCCGCCTTGCACCATCTGTCCCTCCCTGAAGTAGCAGCTGGATTCTATGCCATCAGCTTTACAATTTCTAGGCAGTCCAACGCTGTCCAAAAGCAAAAAGAAAGTATTATGCAAAGCTTCCCATGGTTTTAAAGGCAAACCCTTTCCTCAGTTTCACTCACAAAGAACTTTAAGAACAAACTTAACTTTTCTAAACAAAAAATAATTTCATCATTTTGTGTGGCATTAACACCCTGCTATTTCTATATGTTATCTATATTTTTCTTGTTGACACTCAACCAATTCAGAGCTAAAAATCCATCCTGCACTTTTTCTGGGGTCGTAAATCATAAAAAGGTTATATTTTATGAAAGCTGAAGCTGAGAAGTAAACAGCATATTTGTATCAGAAGAGTTTCATCTATTAAGTAGCAATGACAGGGCCCTCTGGGCCAAAATCTAGTTTTCTTACTTAAAAAGCTTAGTTCTTTTGTAGACTCCTGCAGGGACCTATAACAGTTGGAATTGGGTTTTTTATGCCTTTGAGGCCTCCAAATGAATGTTACAGTTTTCCATTATTTTCTTTTTTCTTTTGAGAGAATGAGGCTACCTGCTTATTGCCTAAAACCTACACCCTGCGATTGTTCTGCTGTAAAATCTGTCTTCCAGCCGGTAGCCTCACATACCATCAGGCATCCTTAGCCTTGCCTTTCTATTTTACCCAACGCAGAGTATAATACGTGAGAAAAGAAATGCAGCGTGCAATTGTAGGCAGCGTCTATTCAAAATATCATATTAAACTTTGTGCATTTGCAAGATTTCCTTTGAAAAAAATTACCTTTGAAGAGCAGGAGCCTGCAATGATGTACGTGTGCTCACTTTATATTCTGCAAATATGCATGTTTTTATTGAGATACTCATATGTCCGTGATTGCGGAGGAAGCACGAGTGTCTGGGAGCTGGCAATTCAGATGGGCTCATTTCTTTTCCCTTCTCTGCTACCTTCCTGGTGACCTTAACTCAGAGGCAGATGTTCAGTCATTCCTCTCCAGCTGCTGGGATTTGCAGACTTCAGTATCTCAGAGGGTCTCAGGTTTTCTATCTCTGTCTCCCGCTTCTAAAATATCTCCCCATTGCATCTGGAGCTGAGAGGACAAAAATATTATGTCAGTGTGGTACCATGATACTGTGGTGTTGGGAGTCACTAAAATACCTACAATATTGCCAGTGATTTCCAAGGGATTGCTCGGAATGTAGCGCATTAAACAGAATCACAGAATCACAGAATGGTAGGGGTTGGAAGGGACCTCTGTGGGTCATCTAGTCCAACCCCCTGTCGAAGCAGGGTCACCTACAGTAGGCTGTAGAGGAACTTGTCCAGGCGGGTCTTGAATATTTCCAGAGAAGGAGACTCCACAGCCTCCCTGGGCAGCCTGGGCCAGTGCTCCGTCACCCTCAGAGGGAAGAAGTTCTTCCTCATCTTCAGACAGAACTTCTTGTGCTTCAGTTTGTGCCCATTGCCCCTTGTCCTGTCACTGGGCACTACTGAAAAGAGTTTGGCCCCATCCTCCTGACACCCACCCTGCAGATATTTGTAAGTATATATTAGGTCCCCTCTCAGCCTTCTCTTCCTCAGGCTGAACAAGCCCAGCTCCCTCAGCCTCTTCTCATAGGAGAGATGTTCCAGTCCCCTCACCATCCTTGTAACCCTCCGCTGGATTCTCTCCAGCAGCTCCTCATCTTTCTTGAAGTGGGGAGCCCAGAAATGGACACAGTACTCCAGATGAGGCCTCACTAGGGGAGGGTAGAGGGGAAGGAGAACCTCCCTCGACCTGCTTGCCACACTCTTCTTGATGCATCCCAGAATCCCATTAGCTTTCTTGGCAGCCGGGGCACACTGCTGGATCATGGTTAACCTGTCGTCCACCAGGACACCCAGGTCCCTCTCTGCAGAGCTGCAGTCTCTGCAGGATCAGGACCTGAACGCATCAACTTTCTCCATTCTCACCAAGCAAACGGCCTCTATTCAGGCTGGGGCAGATTCCTCCCAGGTACAACCCAAACAATCTCAAGTCGCACCAGGGCTGAATTTGGCTCGGCACCTACCGCGATCATCATCATCTGATTCATCCGAGCACCAGCACGGCTGAAATACTCCGGAGCGTTTTGCGACGTACTATACATGTGAAATGAAGACATCGGACTGCATCTTTCTTCTTATTAAAATGTTGCTATTAGCCCACCTTCAGCTATTAGAAGATGATAGGCCTGACCCTTTCCTGAATGGTGTAATTTCCAGCCGTGAATGTCTATATATTACACTCTGATTACATCACAAGCACGAGTTCAGAGTCAGCAAATTTACCACCTCTAAACTAGTAGAATAATCACTAACAATTAACGAAATGATATATCCAAGTCACAGTAATCTTTTTAGCCACTTTGAACATATATTTGTTCTTTTGATGTCTTGTGTGAATAGGAGTGCTTTATCTGACTGATGATGGGCTAAACAATGGTTCAGAGTTGTAATATAGAACTCAATTTGCTGGAACTATCATCTGAAAGGCCTGGACAATTTATTGAACACTGCAGATGAAAGAAAGGGGAAAAAAAATTTAAAAACTGACCACTTCTAAAATGAAGAAAATAGAGCAGTAAAGGGTATTGTAATATACTTTAATCTTCCTTAATGTAGAAAAATATGAAATGCCATTAAAGCCTCCTTTGAAATGGATGTGTCCACATGGCTAGAGCACCAAAATCTAGTTAATGAATCTATTGTTAAAGCAAATAAACAGGAAAGCAGCAGAGAAGGAGTGATCTATGCTTTATACTGACTAATTCAGAAGATGAAAGCAGAGAAAAATTAAAGTTAAATTCATATAAATATTACAGCCAAGGAGAATAGTTGCAGGTGTTAAAAAAAAAAAAGAGAGAGAAAAGATAAAGAATGAATTTTCATTCAATCCGCAAGTCACAACCAGGAGACACTTTTTGTGTAAGAGCAAAGTCAGGCAAGATGAAAGCTTTTCAAGGGGCACAATAATTAACATTTTAAAAGGTTTTAGCAATAAAATAATGATTCCACAATAACAGCAATTTAATCATTTTATTTGAGAAATTAAATTGATTGCTAGTGTTCATTTGTAAGAAGTGGCATTTACTGCATTTGTAAGAAGTTATCAAATTATGTTTCCCTTTTAATAGTTGGGGTTTTTTAATACATGTTCAATGTTCAGACAGAGAAGGGATGTCACCGTCACTTGTCTGCCTAAATGATCGTGCCTGATGCTGCATTTTTTATGCACACGGCCATGTTTACAATATGAATAAAAGCTGCTAATGAATGCCAGGCAAGAGCAAGGTAGAGCAGGGTGGTGCCACCCACCCACAGCCGGAGGAGCTGAGACGAGCTCGGTACCAGCAGCGCTTAGCACCAGCGCAGTGACTTCATCCAGAAGGCATACGAGCATCTGGAGGTCCCCGCGCGGGGCTGGCCACGCTTCCACCGTGACACACCAGTAACTGGCACCGTGTCGCTGATGATGTCTCTTGTAAGCCTCTGAGCATGCCGGGGAGGGAGAAGATGTTTCCAGAAGCCTGAAGTGGCCCAGCTGAGCTCACCGCCAGCATCTCCAGCCAATATCTTTCCGAGCAGAGGGGATGGAGACCCGATGTTTTTCTTCTCCTGGCCCAGGATGAGGAAGGTGGAGGATGGCTGTGCTCATGCAGAGGTACAAGGCACTTGGGCTTGGCTGGGAGCAGCCTGGAGGGGACCTGGCTCTTCATTGTTTGCTTTGGATGCTCAGTCCCCACACGAGAAGCATCTTGCAGGGCTGGAAAGCAATGTGCAGGGAAAGAGGGAGGCCCAGCCCTGCTGAGGTCAGCGGAAAGATTTGCATCAATTCCAGTGGGTGCAAACACAGACTCATTTCATGCAAAAAAAAAAAATAGTATATATATGTACATACACATACAAAAATCCTTCAAGCAGCTAACACCAAGTATGCAAGATGGGCCCAGCTCCACATCAGCTTAGGTCCATGAGAGAATGACAGGGTCCTAACTCTACATGTCTTTTGCAATAATTAAATCAAGGCATAGATAAAGTGAGCAAATCGTATATCATCTCAACCAGACTATCCATATAATTGTCAAAATCTAATTTAAATGACAGATCCACTGCAGCATACGTTTTGTGTATGTCTAATGAATTTGTATTTCCAGCTCATATATTTTAACTTTCCGATTGCATTAATTCTTTGGTTGAGTGTCCACACACCAAATAAACATCTCTAAGATAATGATAATGCACCACTCTGTTTTCTATATCTGTCCAGATCAGAATGCAAGACGAGATGAGGCTCTCGTAGCTGACAGCAGCATGTGTTCTTTTTCTCCCCCTCTCCCCAAATGTGCATTGTTCAAAATTGGGCTATTTCAATTTTCCTTTTAAAACCATAAGCTTTAACTCTCAGAGGTGGGAGTTGTGTAGGAAGAAGCTGCCAGGTAACAGATGTATCTGTTAAAGTTGCTGCTTGAGTGTGGACAGTAATAGGATTTCCAGAAATGAACTGCTATTTTGTGAGGCACTAACACAGAAATGTACAATGGGAAATGAGAGCTTGAACTTTGCTGCTCCTGGAGAATTGAACCGTCTGCTTCAAACAAGGGAAAAAAAAAAAAAGATTTGAAAACAAGCCATTTTCCATTGCATATCCTTTAATTTATGTTTAATAAGAAGAACAATTTTTTGCTTTGTTTTGGCAAGTAGAAGGCCAAAGTTTTATAGGACAAATTCAAACAGAACGTATCTCCATATTTATGTCTCTATCCATATCCATCTGTCCATATCTGTCTTTCTGCCTCTCTTTGCCCATGTCAGCTCAGGATAACAAGGCGATGTTGTAGGAACAATATTTCCTTTGATAGGGGTACACTAAGGATGCTTTTTGTTCCTAGCTGGCCACTGTGAAATAGCTTCATAGTTTTTAAGACGGCCGAAAAGATTTGTACTGTCTCCTAACCAAAAAATAACCAAAAGCTGTGTCCATTAAACGCAACAGCTTGAAGAAGGCTAAAGGTCAGCTCCACCGAGTGATGGTGAAGATTTTACAAAAGGCTGACAGCTGATGGTGCTGCAGAGCTCCTGACCTCCGCTGGTCCACCCAGACCTCCAGTGGCCCCTCTCCTAGCCCTTAAACACACAGGACTAATTCAGAAGTCTTCATTTCTGCCTGGAGAGAATTAATTTCTCCTTTGTTGACTGACCTTTTGGGTCTATCATGGATTCTGTGTACTGGAAGACTTTTAGTCTGTGAATCAGTCTTCCTTTCTCTCTGTATTTTAAAAAAAAAATAGTGAGCTGGTTGTGTCATTCCAAATGCATATGCATATAAAAATTAAAAATACATTGTAATGTAGTACAGAAAGAAACATTTACATAAAAACACACAGGCAAATGTATTCCATAGTGAAAAGGGAGTCAATAACAAACACAGTTTTATTCGATAGCGAAGCCGGGGTGTTCACTACCCTGCTGTGTTTCTTTGGGGGTGCCAGTGCCCACCACATCCTGTGCTCACCGCTGAGCTCCACTCAGCACCTCGCTGTCAGTCGAGTAGCTGTGGGGTAAAAGTCATCTGTGTTAACCTGACTTCCAAAACTGTCCACCCAGCGTACAGCTTCTAAATTCATGGGGACTTTTCACAGTGGCATCAGCGAGGGCTGGGACTGGGTCCCTCATTTCTTTCCCTTGCTTTGCCTTGCGAAGTCCTGCCACTTTGACAAGTGACATTTCCTATGGCAGCCTTCCTATTACACATTTAGCACTGATTAGCTGCTTGGCCGATAAGCTGTTTGAAGCTCAGCACTCACCTAATTTCTTTCCTGTTAACTTTCTAATTCTCCTCTTCACCCCAGTTCAGTTGCAAAATTCAGTTACGGCTGGTTAAAAACTGCGAGTGCAAGTGAGCAGCACCTGGCACGAGGGCCAGCTGTGAAGTCTGCTAGCACAATCTGAAGGGTTGTTCAAATATTTCAGTTTATTTCTTGGGTTTAGAAGGCTGGGCATTTTTTTTTTGCAGTTATCTTGACCTCTTCATCATTTCACCATGGCGGCAAAAGCCAGCCAGACACCCTCAGGCCACTTCAACAACTGTTTCACAGAATAAACAGAATCACAGAATCACAGAATGGTGGGGGTTGGAAGGGACCTCTGTGGGTCATCTAGTCCAACCCCCTGTCGAAGCAGGGTCACCCAGAGCAGGCTGCACAGGACCGCATCCAGGTGGGTCTGGAATATCTCCAGAGAAGGAGACTCCACAGCCTCCCTGGGCAGCCTGGGCCAGGGCTCTGTCACCCTCAGAGGGAAGAAGTTCTTCCTCCTGTGCAGCTGGAGCTTCCTCTGCTTCATTTTGTGCCCTTTGCCCCTTGTCCTGTCACTGGGCACCACTGAAAAGAGTTTGGCTCCATACTCCTGACACCCACCCTGAAGATATTTATAAGCATTTCTAAGGTCCCCTCTCAGCCTTCTCTTCTCCAGGCTGAACAAGCCCAGCTCCCTCAGCCTTTCCTCATAGAAGAGATGCTCCAGTCCCCTCATCATCCTCGTAGCCCTCCGCTAGACTCTCTCCAGTAGCTCCTCATCTTTCTTGAGCTGGGGAGCCCAGCACTGGACACAGTACTCCAGATGGGGCGTCAGTGGGGCTGAGTAGAGGGGGAGGAGAATTTCCCTCGACCTACTGGCCACACTACTCTTGATGTACCCCAGGATCCCACTGGCCTTCTTGGCAGCCAGGGCACACTGCTGGCTCATGGTCAACCTGTCGTCCACCAGCACTCCCAGGTCCCTCTCCACAGAGCTGCTCTCCAGCAGGTCCACCCCAAGCCTGTACTGGTGCATGGGGTTGTTCCTCCCCAGGTGCAGGACCCTGCACTTGCCCTTGTTGAATTTCATCAGGTTCCTCTCTGCCCAGCTTTCCAGCCTGTCCAGGTCTTGCTGAATGGCAGCAAAGCCTGCCGGTGTATCTACCACTCCTCCCAGTTTTGTGTCATCAGCAAACTTGCTGAGGGTACACTCTAACTCTTCATCCAGGTCATTGATGAAGAAGTTGAACAAGACTGGGCCAAGTACATGAACGTAGATACATATATATGAAATTTTAATTCCACCTTTAGCTGTGCCTCGTGTGGGGTTCTGAACTGAATCACTAGTTTCAGCAGTGCTAACACCACTGGGGCTCAGAGGTGGGATGCTCGAAACCTGGCAATGCTCTGCAAGGAGAGGGAGGTGGGAGCTCCTGTAGCTCTCCTGGAGCTGGGAAGTTAGATCACTTTGGGCTTTTAGAAGCACTGTCTTTTAAATAAAATTGCAAGATGGTGAATAAAGTGCAGCCTGAAACAAAAGCCTCAGTGATCTTTGGCAGATTACTTTGGGAAAAGTATGGCCCATTTCAGAAAAATCAAAGCAAAGAAAAACATTGACTACAATTCAGAGGCCTAATGTATTATTATGGCTTTTTATGGATTTTATATATAATTTCCTGTAAAGTTAAGAGGTTGAAGTGATCTCTTACATTCGCCTGCATTATCAGCATAGCACCAAACAATTTTCTACATCTTATTATGTTCACAGTTGACATACTATTAGAGAAATGTGCAGCTGTCTTACTCTGCTATTCATTTCCTCATTACTATTTTATAAATATATGATTAACAGTTATTGCAGCTGCCTAATTCACATTTATTGCAAATGCAACCCCACAAATGAATGTTCAAAGCAAAGAGATGTGGTTTTAGAGTAATTTAAATTTTACAGTTCCATTTACCCTGCTTTTTAATTTACTGTATAATGACCCTATTAGAATAAAACACATCTGGAAGTTCTTTGGGGAACATTTAATTTTCTGTGGCTTCAGTACTAACAGAACTTGTACCATAAAGGCCACAGATGCTTTGAACACTGTACAAATTTTCACATTTTATGCCAAGATGCTGGTTAATTGTACAGATGAGACAATTACAGCAAGGCAAAAGATAAAGTTCTCTCTACCTTGAAAGCAAATGAAAGAACCTCAGCCTTAGAAAACTGCTTTTTGGTAATGGCCATATTTTACCGTCATCTCCAGAATAGGGGAAATTTGAGTTGGAACATAAAATTGACCCGAAATTTTCATATTAGTAACAAACAGCATTTTTCAAAGTCCTACGACTTATGCTTAGTCTTAAAACTCTTGTAAGAAAAGGGAAAATGCTCTCTCACATGACTTTCCTAGCTTCATTGCCAGCCTCTAAGCTTCTCATCATCACTGTTAAGTGAAATAGTAAATCAATGAGACCAGAGAAGGCTTTGGAGGTCAGTGAGCGATTCCGTAAGCATCCCATATTTACAGTCTGTGGCAAGGATACAGATGCTGCGAGTCCCAGCCTGCCATATTAGCAGAATCATCCTGAGAATTTGAAATTGATTTGAATATTAAATACAAATCACTGCAGCAGAGCTCTTTTACAAGAAAGGATGTGAATCCATTCTCATTGATTAGTTAATTTATGTTCTACAACTAATCGAAGCACAAATCTCATTAGCCACAGGTCAGTAGGCTTGGGGAGCGGGAGAGAAGAAAATCATTTGGGTAGCCCAGTTAGCTGTAAAGATATAATTATAAGCCAAACTGTTCTAAAGCCAGCGCCTTGATCAGCGTGTGCAACGGGCTGTCAGCAAGCCGCTGTGTGACTTCGCCTCCACAGTGCAGGTCTTAAATCTATTTTTAAGTAAGATGGTTGCAGGCACTCAGCTATTACAGTGAGAGCAACAGCATCGGCTCATTCAGAGACGAGGCAAAACAACACAAAAACCAGAGTATTCACACAGCGTACGCACAGCTTAAGGAATCACGAGCAGCATTAACTAATTAGTTGCGACCTCCTTCTAATCTGAAACACCTAAAACACGCTCTGTGGCCTCAGCCCCTTGGTGTGAATACGTTCCAGCCACCCCCAGGCAGCACCAGAGATCAGCAGCATCGAAACACAGTCGGATCAGAGATGTATTGTCTGATTTCTCAGTACTATTCTGTAACATTTCTACACCTATAAGCAACAGCGTTTACCGGATGTATTTTCAGATAAATAACTGATATGATTCCCAGCTCAGAGGTGTACAAATATGGAAGCACACGTGCTAGAAACATTTTCAGTTCATTGCTGAATACTGCTTGGTGAATTAGAATTTGACAACTATATTCCAGTATGAATTATTTGCTAATGAAATGAAAATTTTCCTTCTGTTACGTAGGTTTTTTTCCATTTATACTACAAGTAATGGGAGTCATTTCATTAAAAGCTGACATGTTGTACTACAATTTTACCTTGAACTCTTTTAGCAACAAAGTTTCAAAATCAGATTATTAGTCCAGGCAGATCTTTCTGTATTTCCGGAGTACCTTACAATCTGTAATTGCTTTATACTATATTAAATGCATAAAATAATATTCAGTAGGTAGTAATAAGAGTAATAATGAACCCTTTGGAGCTGCAGAGCTCTGTATACACACAAAATCAGGAGAGACAGGCAAATAGCAAGAGCTATCTCATTTTTGCAGCCGAGCTAACACAGGCACAGCCAGGTAAGGGATGTGCCTGGGGGTATGTAACTGCTCAGTGCCCAAGCTCAGCTCGACACAGGAGCCCTTCTCTTCCTAGCAGGAACTTGAGAAGAAGGTAGAAGGCCAGAGCAAGGGTGATGGTACTGGGCTTGTGCTTGTCATCTCCACCTATGCCTCCAGAACAGGGGTGATGTTCTGAGGATGCACCTCCCTTCTGCATCAGAGCGCAGTTGCCCCCTGACTGAGCCTCCATGTCTACAGGGCTTGGAGGAGCAGTGCCAAGGTTCATTTTGGAAGGAGGTAAACCATCCTCACTGAGCAAGGGGAATAATGTGGTGTCTTTCCATGTGAAGTGAAAGGGACACCATTGCAGCAAGACAGGAAATAGAATTAGTTCTAAACAAACACTTTTGTTGTGTTGGATGAGGATTAGGTTAACTGTATTTCTGGGGTCCCATGTGTTTATTTCACTCTGTGTTGTTTAATTCTTTTTCAAGAGAGAATCTATGTTGCAAGGATCAAAGCAGCCTGTTTGCATTGCAGTGCTTCTGCTCTTTCTGGTTGTTTCAGTGAGAAATACGAGAAATGTTGCTTCAGGAGCTTCAGATTTCTCTGGTGACCACCAAGCTTTGATGCCTCCTCAAAGCAGCAGTGCAGGGATTTAGCAGAGCTCAGGCTGATCCAAAATCTCTCTGCTTTAATACCAGTCAGAGCAAAAGACAGAAAACTAGGAGGTTCTCGTATTTTATTCTCAGCAAATCTGTGACTCATTGTGTAACCTTTGGGAAGTCACTTGACCTCTTTGGCATCCATTAACCCACATGAAAACTTGGTAAATGGTAGGACCATGCTGAAAAGCAGATACTTAAAGCTGAATTTTCCTGGGTAAATAAATGAGAAAAACAACCAACAAAGAAAGGCACTGTTCAAAACTCATCCCGTGACCCCATTATTCATGGATCATTAGTGTAATAGGCCACATGGGATCCATAAAAGGCATTATTGCCTTTTATGTCATTGCGTATTTAGAGAGTGATAATCCATATATTACTGAAACAATATAGACCTAACAACTCCTTCCAACCTATTTTATGACATCCCGAGATTTCAAAAACAATAACCAATGAACATACCATATATCTGCATATGACTTATGAAGTAATAGCAACCATAGCACATTTACAAAGAAAACTCCTTTTAATCTCTGGACTGAAAGCACCTAGTTCACATTATGGTAAGTAGTTGGCAAATGATCATTTTATTAAGTTAAAGGCATTCATTAGTGCTGCTTTGAAAAGGCTATGAACCATACCCCTCCCTACAGAGAAGTATTAATGCGTTAGATGGCTGAAAATACTCATAATCAAATGAAGTGCAAACAAAAAACCTGGATCTAACGGCACATACGCAACATTTTTCCTTTTGGTTCAAACACCATTATTCTCCATTCTGTAGTTCTCTTTTTTCCTTTTCTGCAAAGTATGGAGACAGGTACTTTACTCCACGTCTCTCTGAAAAAGGCATAGGAAGCTACTGTCTTGAAATTAGTTCTAATAACAGTTACAAAGGAAAAAAACCAAAGCCCATTTGAAACAGAAATGTGTTTGTACGGTATAAGGTGCCACCACTGTCTTGTATCTTGACATTATCTTATTTTTGCTTTCTGCATTCTACATCCTCAAAGTATTTCAGTAGGAATTGGGTCCATCAACACAGCTAAGACTCTGCACCCAGTCTATCAAGCACTACCCTAAAAATGTACAAAAAGGTACAAAATCTCTTCTCTCCACTCAGAAGAGCGGAGGAAAGGGACCCTTAAGCCTCATCGGTATTCTTTATTTCCTACGGCCATCAGCACTGAGTTAAGATATCCCCATACCTCACACCGCCAACTGCATCCTCCTAGGCTCCAGCTAGCAGGTCAAGAGACAACTGTCCCCGCTTTGTGACCCTGCTTGCCACAGCCACCACCCTGCAGATCTGCAAGCTGCCCTGCTCGCGTGATTGAACCCATTTCAGTCAATGTAACTTTTCTAGCCAAGCTCTGCTTCTTAAGCATCTCCAGCTCACCCAACTCACACCGACCAACAGTGGGTGAGGAAATGAGCACCTGAAGAGCTCAACCAGCAGCCTGGAGGAGAAATCAGCTTCCAAAGATAACAACCCTGGGGGCTGACCACAACCTTTTCCATCAAAGACACGCAGGGAGTCCCTAAATGGGACAGTTGTCCTAATTTTAAGGCCATCATATGCTGCCAGAGTAATGCAAAACTGCTCTGCTAGAGGCTAGGAGCAAGCTCTTGATCCTTATCTCCCAAAGCACACAGTTAATATGGCACAAAACATAGCAGGACAACCAAGGCGGACAGGGAAGACCACAAGATTATACAGATAGTCAGGTATATTCAAGTAGCTGTGAGTTTTAATAGGTAGGCAGCATCCGTGGTTGCGGATGCAGCAGATACTTGTCTCGTCTTGCACCCATTCTAAGAATCACTCTGCAGAAGAATTGGGCTCCTGTATCCTCCCCACCTTCTCAGGCAGTCAGGCTTTGAATTTACAAGCAAATAAGATTTTGTGAACCTATCTTTGTTACTCTGTGATTAGGCTACTATTACCTGAAAGGGGGCAGAAACATGAATATAAAAAGATTTTCTGCATCGACCATAATCATCCTGCTTATTAAACACAGTCACACTCTGGCAAACTTTGAAAAAAATACATAGTATTTTCTCAAAACACCCATTAAACTGCTACAGGCCTTTTCTGCCTTTTTTCCCCATCACAGCTGATTACTCCAGGTGCACATTGCTAAGTGTAAACACCAACTTTCTTCTTTTATAACCAGTCACCTCCCTCCTTTTCACTTAGAGACGTCAGAATCTAGCATATGTGATATTACAGTTTCTTCCATGGCAATGACGACCAGAAATAAAGAAATAAAGCTGTATCTCCAACGCGACAGTGAAAAATTCAAAGCCGTAAGTTTCTGTTGTGGGATGGCAACCTGCAGCTAGCCAGAAAGGAGCTGGACTTGTGACTTTTATTCAGCTTTCTGTTTTGCATTGTAAAGTGCTTGGCTCACAATCCCTCTTCGTTCTTCTTAAAAACAAAAAGTAAAATGTGTCTGTTGGTCTTGGGCTGACCTTTACAGCACCTGCAGTGCAGACGCATTTGACAGGACATAACGGAGCGCTAGCAAGATTGACAAACGTCCTGAAGGGTCCCTCAAGCTTCCTGACGAAGTCAAAATTTATTCTGCGCTTTTATTTTAAATTATTAGCCACCCTCTCAGCAATTGATGCAGTTCTTTTTCTGATACCGAGTCTCCCAGGTGCCATCTGTTGAAGAAAAATCTTGATCATTACATACGCTAAATACTATGCGATCACATTCAGTGTGTACATATATATATATATATATGAGATATTTTTTCATATTGGCTCTCTAAGGTGCAGTCAGTCATGTTATGACATGTTTCGGGGGGGGGAAAGGAAGAGGATGCAGAAGGTCTGAGGTCTGATTATACATAGATCTGTTCCTAAACTGGGATTAATAAGCAGAGTCCAAATTTAATTTGCATGTTCCTATGGATTAATGCCACTGTTTTGCTTCACCAATGCCTCTTCTTGAATAACTGTATTCTGAAAAAAGAGTTTGTAGTCTCCGGGCTGTCAGATTAGCAGTTTTCACAGGCACTATCAGACTTGAAGTCTGTGAAGCTGCAATGCTGTGTGTTGGTTAACAATGTGTCCCCCTAAATTTTAACTGAAAAAATTAGATATAAGTCAGGTAGTAATACATCCTATTTGGACTATTTTTCCTAATTTGGTCTGTAATAGCTGCAAAACAGTCTCAGCTTTCCTTGAGGCACAAGTAGCCGTACGAATATCATAGCTACTCTGCCTGGTTTATTGGGAGAATTTACTCACAGCTGCAGCCACATTGAGATGTCAGCTAGGATATGCAGGCGGGCAGGTTAAATGTTAATTTCCTTTCTGCTGTACCATTTTCTAACCTCCGTCCATGAATCAAAGTGAGTAAAAGGTTCTTCACTTAGAGACATAAAACAAATTGAACAAATTATGTTACTTAACTGAGGAAGGACCAGTGGGTTCATCGATTTTTTATTTGGCTTCAGATGCCTCTTTTTAATTAATATGAATTTGAAAATATGATTTTTAGTTTTAGATTGTGATGTCCCATATATTCCAGCCAGGTATTGCAAAGTAGCACAGCTCCACAAGTGCTCACGTATCTTAAAGGGAAAAATCCTGACTTTGGCTGCAGCTGTTCGACTTCATGAAAGCCAACAGCCTCGTGATCCGCTCTTCCACAAGTGTAAGCCAGGAGCTGCTCCACCGAAGCCAAGTTTAGCACTGGGAGGAATATAAAACCAGGCCCCATGGGGCTTGAAAGCTGAAACAACCACTACAATACATCTAAATGAATTTACAACTAGAAGCCAGGGGATTAGAGTACAATGCGGTTATCAGGATATGAAAAACAGCCATTAAGTTCCCAGTTCTTTTAGATGGGTCATGAATCATAGTCATCAGCAGCAACAAGTTTCTTAAGCTGACAATCTGCTATTTAAAGAGTAGAAGAAGAGAGGGAGTTTAAGCTTGAGCCAAGCTGAGGTACATTTCTCTTTCTATGGCAGCACTGACAGCATGAAGAGGAAATGTTTAATACTAATGGGGACTCTTAAATTTTTTACTTAGAGGATATTTTGGTAAGTATCTAAAAATTGTCTGATCTTATACCTACGTTGAAGGAACAAAATTTCCACGTCAGTCTCTAAGCATGCATGTAGAGATGATACACAAATGGAGGTTTCAGCAAGGCAAATGTACTCGTGACTGCAGATTTTGATCTTGCAGCTGAAACTCTTCTCCTGGAGAGTTAATTCCCCTGTCAGTGTAGCATTAATAAGACATATTTGTAACAGGAAATAGGATTTCACTTGTGGTGCTGGTGAGTCCATCTCCGTTCTGCCCATTAGCTCTTCTTCTTCTGGAAACGTGACCTTCTCCTGAATCGCTCGTTGCCTTTCTTCGCTCAGCCACTTTCCGAAAAGATCACCGCAGTCATGTTCTCGTAATGTAGGTGGGTGCATTCCTCACTAACTTCAACTTCTCAGGCATTTTTGCTTCTAGGACACTTGGGTTTATTGCCATGGGTGTCCTGGTCTCCTCAGGCAATGAAGCCGAGGCTCAGGGATCTGCATTTACAAACTTTCTGCTGCCAATCTGGGTATCTGCAAAGGTAACAAAACTCACAGTGATGGTATTTACACTCCTGAATTTTCTGGGATATACAAAAAGGGAAAGCATATGCACATGTACGTGCATCAAAAGATTTATTCTATCATTTTGAACCAATAATTTCATACCTGTGTTTACTCACAGCACCTTTGTCCCAGATGATGACATATCTGTGGAAAGGAGCAACATTCTCAGAACGTTCTAGAAAACATCACATTGCCTAGGACTCCTACGAGTGACGAGCAAAAGAGGAGCCGTTTGATGCTAACTGGATGGAAAATGGGAGGCAAAAATAGCTTTTGAAATATTTGTCTCGGGAATAAAGGTTCCAACACAGTAGCAGCGACTCTCCATCCAAAGCAGAGATGTCTGTCCCTCCCCACCTTCTCTCTCCGAGCTGAATATTGATACACACAGACAGAGCTGCTTTTTAGTTTGCACTGAAAGCCCTTCTAGCAAAGACTCTTGGTTTTAATTCCCATTTACCAGCTGAATACGTGTGATACAGCTCAAGGTTCACATGGATGTTTATATTTAGCCACTAGAAGAATGGTGTAGCACTTCCAATCTCTCTCTTATTTTACTGCCCTTCTTTGGAAGAAGGTAGAGTGAAAAAGTTGATGACAGTGATATTTGCTTCTGAAATTAAAAAGAAATATGAAAAATACAAGTTATCAAGAAAACCCTCATCTAAACACTTTCACAGAGAAAACGTTTCACTTCAATATAAAAACATCTACTCACAACAATTTTCAGGCTTGATTTCTTTTTACTTTTTCTCCCATAAAACTACTTCTGAGACATTTCTTGCTGATATTCAGCACCACTGGACTAAGGTTATCTTACGGCTAAGGAACAGTCGCAGCTTCCTTTTGAACCCTCCACCATCTGGAAGCATATCAGGGCAGCACAGCAATCAAAAGAACTTCAGGTTACGGTGCTGCTCCTCCGTGTCATTATCCCCTGCCCAGGGGCCCATCGCAAACGAAGGTGACCAAGACCCCACCACTCTTGATTTGAAAGCATGTGCTGAAGTCTGTGGTCGGGTAAACCTTGTTCTGATACCAGTATAATACTGTACCTTTCTTCTGCTTGTGGTGTTAAATGTTAACCTAAGGCAGAAATGTAAGCTATGGCATAATTTATTAAAAAATCAATACCATATTCCCCAGTAATGGCACAAACACTACAGCTTATAATAGCTTTACTGTAGTACAGTATTTTTAATCATTATTTTTCAATATGATAACGCTTGTTCTAAGGTCAACAGACATCACATTGTCAGGTAAATATTTTGGTAAGAGTCAGTTGCCAGAGTGGGTGCAGGCTTCAGCTGGTGCACGTGTTGGGCTGAACTCACTGCAAGGCGGGATCGTGCACACACAAAAAGTGTTGCAATCGGAAAAGTGCTGTACATCCCTGCTTTATGTCCTTTTAAGAATTATAAGCATTATACCACGTGGCTCCTTGATGGCTTTCTGAAGGCTTTTCTGCAAAATATCTCCTCCCAGGATTACGTCCTAGCCCTTTTCTACGTCAAAGCATCTCCAGCTACCTGCCAAGCACGTACCAGTATGTAGCACAAAACCCTGTAACCCCAGAACACAGACTGTAAAGAGCTTATTTGAAAATTAATTCCTTTCTTCTACCGGTTGTCTCATTAGTTGCTAGGTTATCTAACCTATACGATGTAAAACTATAAACGGCTGCAAAGGCACTTTGTGTATGCAGTGGAGCAACGAAGAATGTCCTCAATGAGATTATGCTAACTTTATATAACTTATTAAAATGAATATCAAACTTTGTTTTGCCTCATTCAATTTTTGATGTTAAGTAAGTAAGCACAAGCATAAGAAAGGAAATTGGATTTGCTACTTAAGGAACTTCCAATAAAGCCATGGATGTTAGTGAGATGAGTTTCTAATAAACATTAATAAGTGTCTGTATAACAAGCAGTGCTTGTCTTTTAAGAACATTGGATTTTTCTCACAGGATATGGACAGTAATAAAATACATTTGCAAATATGAAGATGTATTACAGGCACATTTTTCACTACCAGCTTTAACAAGCCTCAGATCCCAGCTTTCTGATTTTGTGACCTTAGGAACAAACCTGGGCCAAGAAATTTTAAAAACCATTTTAAAATTCATACAAATGTAATTTAGGAACAGCACTGGCTAGACGGGAACTTGAGACAAGATTTTTACAGTGAATAATGCTTTTCTTTGTCCATTTCAGACAAATTTAATGTTGCTACTACATTTGACATCAATCACCCAGTCATGAGCAGCCACATCCTTGCTCAACCTAAGGGCAGGGGAGAAAGAAAGGTGTGTATAGCCCGGAGAGTACAGCTGTGCGTATGGAAACCCAGGGACAGCCAATGCTTCTATTTTACCTTTTCTACTGCAGCCAGAACAAAGCTATTAGAGACAAGGGGGAGGGCAGCATCTCTCTCACAGTTAAGCTCATTTATTGCTCCTAAAATTAGGTGTTTTCTCAGAAATTCATAACTGGGTAAAAGACAATTGCCGAGATACAAAGTAACGCTTGGAGCAGACTTTGTATGCCTGCTGCCCTTGCATTCAGCAGCTGGAATGGGTGACAGATGCACACGGAGAAGAATAGTTGAGCAAGATGGTGACATTTTCACATCATCTTTTGAGCATAATATGCCACCTTTAAGAAGCAAAGGCACTATAGGGTGCTGAGGGTGCCGCACATGATGGTGAAGTCATAAATCTGGTTTCAGTGAATACATACAGCAGAATAGCAGAGCTAGTTAAAAAAAAAAAAGATAACTTTTTCTTCAAAACAGAAAAAAAAATTAATTTTCATCCACATTTTCACCTGAAAAGCTTAGCTTTTCAAAGTATATTTTCGTATGAAATTACTGCCAGTCCAAAAATGCTTTTTCTGGTACCACCCTCAATTACAAGGGACTTCCCTCCTTGGACTCTATTTTCTGCAGTGTCCACAAAATAAATCGTTTCATCAGAATATTATACTTCAGACTGTTCTCTTCTGCAGGCTGCTTTTGCCTTCTACTTAGTGGAGCCCTGTCTGCCAGGAAGACCAAATTTTCCTGAACTCCAGAGCTTTCACTGTGTATGCGGGATGAGGAGCTGGCTTTCCATGCACTCCCACTATGTGAGCAGGGAAAGGTCCCTCTTCTGCACCCCTACAAAACGAAACAGTTAACAGGTAACACTTCACATTTCCAGCAAAGCACTTGCACCATTTTCTGCCCATGTAACGAACACCATCGGTTATTCCTTACCTGGCTGCTCAAATCTGCTCTGGGAGAGCTGTGTGAATGTATTTCAGATTACATCTGGCTTTTCTGCCTATTCAGATGTTTAAAACAACGATGCCCAAAGCTTGTTCGCTGGAGGGATGACTGATAAAATTCAGTGATCCTCTGACCAGAACTTTTAGCAAAGCAAACTTCTGGGCTGCAATTACCAGTCAAACAAACACATACCAATTTTCATCACCCAGTACGTTATGCCAGCTGAGATACTTCTGGCACAGACTGGCCTCAAAGTCGCTAACTTCAAATCTGTGAATTTGTTTTCCCATAATTAATGTGATGTATCTCAGCCCACTCAAAATAATAACTGCATCCCTTCCTGGTAATGAAAAGTGATTAATTTTCAATTATGGTAAGTATCCAATTTTTCACAGTGCAGCACTGGTCTAAGTCACCCTATCTCTAACGTTCTAATTACAGACATTAAAAGTTCCTTATAATTATTGCAGAAAGATCAGTAAAATTAAAAATATTGGTTACTTGCTGCTATTATTACATTTGCTCTAATGCAGCCAAGGCTTAAATTTATGTCTGAGTTGCCAGCCGTTTCATCTATCTCCTTTTGTGACTTGTTTAGAACAACTGGTTTTATTTCACGGTCTCAGTAACTGTTCCAACAGGTCTATTAACGGTTTGGCACTCTACATTTTGTAAAGCTTTAATTAAGTGAAACAAGCTAAAAATCACTAATATGTTCCTTTAGCAAAGTAGCAATGTAATTATCTCATTTAACAGATAACTACTTGTATTTCATTTTTCAAAGCACAAAGAGAAAACTAGCTCTAAATGTCACTTTTCAGGCTCATTAAACTCACTAGAGAAATATCAAATTAGAGATTTCCACTACAAATACTATAATAAACTCTGTGAGCTGATACAAACAAGATGAGTATTTGGGGAGGGGACAAGTATTATAAAATCATCTGGTTTACACAATAGATGCTGGTTACATATTTACAAACAACTTTTATTACAATCTTACTTAAAATATCGGTCCTTTTTAAACGAATCCGAAGCATCAAATTCTGTATTGCACATATTTTATAACATAACCTACAGAATTTTAGATTCAAGAGGTAAATTCTTTTTTTCTGACTCACCCTACTAATCTTTTTTCCTAATCCACCTTTTCTAAGTTACTCTTCTAAACTGCATAAGAACTGAGTGATACGAGAAAGTTGCACAAATGTCAGCACATAGTTTCAAGGTAAGATTTATTTGTGCGTGTGTCTGATGTAAGCACATAAAATTTTCCTTCCTGATGACAAAACCAATGCCCACACATAATGTTTATGGAAAGCCCATGAGATGTGTCCATACTAAAGCAGCCAAACAACTGCAAAGAGCAAAGGGAACTCTGGCAATTCCCAGGAAGAACTGCTATACACGAGGACCTCCTAATATGGGCTAAAACCCCAGGGCTCAGGAGCAGGGGGCACCGGCCAAACATCCCAAATCCCACTGATGGATGAAGACTCCACCGTTCTGGCACAGCCCCACAGAAAACCCAGCCCTCCACTTGGTTGCCTGCCCAGCCACCCCGTTCTGTTTTTCAGTCCTCTTTGAACGCCGTGTCCCCTCCTGTTCTCCAGCACAGCCGGAGCGCAGCTTACCCCAGGAGCCTGTGCAAGCCACCACAGCTGGCTGAGTCCGTCCCTTCGAGCCAGCCTGGCAGGGCAGAATCGACAAGGTTACACCAGCGATGCATTCGGCTCGGAGTGACTGATGCTCTGGGGTAATCCTAAGAGTGCCACTACGGACCTCGAAGTAAATACATAGATATCGTACTGTGCTACAACGCATTTGTATTCTGTTGTGTTTCTTACTGTTTATTATAATATGGCTTATAAGCCTGCTGTAAAAAAAGTTGAAGCAATAAAGCTTGACTGATTGATTGATGCATCACCCTTTTTAGGGTCCGTTGCACAAACTGTTTTGATAGTGGAAGCCCATAAAGTATAACATCTGTGCTAAAAGTGACACAATGAAGAAGATGATGCACCTGCTTCAATTTCAGCTTTGAGTCATTATTCAGAGCTGGGGGTCTAGGAGTTGCAAAATACTGCCTTTCTAGTTCCCTACTGGTTCGCCAGAAGATAAATGTCTAAAACGAAGGACCCCGGGCGCACAATAATAAAAACCTTTTTAGAGTCTAGACCCTTCCACTAGTTAAAGGAAACCTATTCCCATTTTTCTGTTAGGAAAAAAAATGGGATGCAGTTTCCCAGTGGCAGAGATCAAGTTTTTTATTTATATTAAAAATGCAGAACTGGGGGGCGGGGGGAGAAACCCTTACACAGACAAGACTAGTGGATTGAGGGGCAAATCTGACCCCAACTCCTCAGCTCTGATCCCAGCACACCGCACAAGGGAGCGGGGCTGGCCATAGCTCCATGGTCAGACACAAACCATCCCTGTAAATTAGCTGTCATTTCCATCTGGGGAACACAATGAAGTTTAACGAAGCACTCTGAAAGCTGAAAACAACTAGAGCACAGTGTTCGTGTAGAATTACTGGCCAAATCAACATTTCCTTTCCCTTTGGTAAATATGGGCAAACCTACAAGATCTGAGCCATGCAAAATTCAACACTCTCCAACATCAGCTGTGTTTCAACCTGAACACTTTAGTTCAGCCCCTACCTGCACTGTGGGCTGTACAGGTCTCAAAGCTGGCACAGGTCCTGAGAGGGAACATCTCCCTCTTTTAAGATCAAGCCTGTTTATATTTTTTGGAGGACAAATCCTGTGAGGGGAATTTTCCATTCCCACCATCACTACCAGCAGCTGAGGACATCCAGATTAGATGGTCCCAGTTAGTTTTTTCCCTCAAGGATATGCTCGACTATTTTCTAGGTTTTTGGGGCTTTTATCATCAGAATCAGTGCTCCATTGCTAACACATGCATGAGCACAAACACTCATGGGCAAAACTCTCTTAAAAACTAGGAGCACTCATGAAATTCCCACTGGACTGTGGGGACTTCTCTGCCAACACTGGAAACCATGGGTCTGAGCAGAGTTGAGAGCAGGACAGACCTTGATTCCTCCCACTGTTCCTCCCCCATGGGGAAGCCAGCCTGCAGACTCTTGGCTGTGTGTTCACATTTTATGTTGTCTTCACATTAAAAGCGGTGTAGGTCCGCATGCATATTCACCACACCAGTCTAACGAAGCTGTGATGTGGACAGACCGGGGCATCACCCAGCACAGTGTTCAAACAGGACATCAATGCCTTGAAATGGAAGGACCGGGAAAGTGAG
Organism: Opisthocomus hoazin; assembly: GCF_030867145.1. NCBI lineage: Eukaryota > Metazoa > Chordata > Aves > Opisthocomiformes > Opisthocomidae > Opisthocomus > Opisthocomus hoazin. The sequence goes on along the minus strand of NC_134419.1, from coordinate 75,796,894 downwards.
TGCAGCACCCAGGAAGGGGAGTTTTCTGGATTCAGTCGATGCTGCACTGGACTGTGCTGGTGGACACATTTGGCAGGAACGAGAGGCGAGCTGTTCAGCCAGGGGCCCCTACTCAGCCCCAGCCTCTTGCCTTTCATGTCAACCATTACTAGGTGCAAGTCAGGTGGGAAGAGGAGTGAAACGAAAGAAGGATGAGATCAGATCTTGTTCACAAACCATCAATAAATTTACCTTGAAACAAACCTTTCTCCAGTAAGTTCATTAAAGGCACATTGATCTTTCTTCTGTTGCATTTCTAGCATACAGGTTGGTATCTCTGGAAATTGTACGTAACATGCTTTGCATTTAGAGAGAAGTGGCTTGGATATCAAACGACCAAATAGCGCTGAAGAAAGGTTAAAGAGTGTGACCTATTGAACACTAACCTTCAACTGTTCTTGCAGGAGGTACATTTTCCCTTAAGCAAAATAACTAACCTTTGAACCTCAGACCCTCATATTTATCTTTTGCCTTCTGGCTCTTACTGACAAAGGTTCAGTAGAAGAATGGTCCTGAACAGATCAGGTTTGCTTCACCCTTCTGATCAGGTTGGGGTACATCTGGCTATAGTCTGGCCTTTGTACCCACACAGGAAAGCTAGATTGCATTAGCTCTAAGTGGCAGCATCTCAAGACCAGAAATAAACCCTGTTTTTTTCAGTCACATCACAGTCTTCATCCCAGATTTCTTTAGATCTACATCAACACAGAAGTTAGTTGATCTACTCTAACTCAGCACCACAAGATCTTATATCTGTGTATATTACCTGCAGGGTTGCTCTACAAAGCAATGGCAAACATCCTTCCAGATCAATGGCGCCTGCTTGGAAAATAAATGTCCTGGATTAGCCTTAGACATTCGGGTAGCAGCAGGACACCATTGTCCTGCAACAACATTCTTCTCCATTGACATTATCTCCTCGTTTTTATCTATTGCAGACTAAACTAGCATCTATCACAGGGGAAACTCTGTAAATGATTCTTCACCTTGGTGTCATCAGAATTGTTACTAAACACTTAACTTTCAAGGGGTTTCTCTTCAGATTCTACATTTTCTTTTCCTATAAAAGACTGTAACACACTGCTGTAAACTGTATCTGCCAAGAGTCTGCATACATCCCCTTTCCCCTTCTCTAATGCATTCCAGAATTTCCCCTGCATTTTCCATGACTTGTTGGTCTTCTGTTGGAAGAAACAATCAATATGATCTATGGTACTGTACTATTGACTCAAAAAATGCTGAATATAATTCCTAGCACTATCATGGACTTCCCATGCAACTAACATTTAGTTTCCCTTGGCCAAATTATCAACTGAAACTCTGGCAGCTGCTCACCTATGCAAGTAGTCTTACTGACACCAATACACGAAATCCAGAATCAATTCCTCAGCCTCCTCTTTGAAAATGAGAATATAATTTCTTACTTTCTCAGACTCATCATCCAAATCCAAAACAATAAACTGGATCTTCAGCTGGGTTCAGCTGAGCCCTGCCAATGAACACCACTGAGGGCTGGCTTAACGGCAGACTTGTATGAAATGCTAAAATATTCAAAACCCTCAATAGCCCAAAGCAGTCCTCATCTCTTACACATTCACACTTGAAATTATAACCTTGTGGCCCTTCAACACGGGTTGGGGTTTTTCTCATTCCTTCCCACAGGCATGACCATCTTTCTACATTTTGCTAAAAGGATTCACCAATCCACCTGTGCTACTGTCTCATTTCAGGATATTAGCTTCATACTCCTCAAAACATATGAAATCTTAGGCGGTGGGAAGAGGTCTTTTTGGTCCACCAGGACAATCAGTGGTGTCAGAAGCATCATGTGCAGTGCTAACTGAAAAATACTTGTCTCTCTTCCTCTTCTTTCCCTGTAGTTTCAGACTGAAACACTGCAGTGAACTGTGTCCAGGGTTGGAGATTAAATAAGTGCAAATCAGGTCCCAGTCTGCAAGCAATTCAACAACTCGGACCAAGTCTTCAAGGTAATAAACAGGATGGGGAAGTTCTGCCCATGAACCACTGAAACAACCATACTGGTGAGCTCACACCACTCACAATCGCCAGGGTAAAACGTGTGAGCATGGGGCACTGAGGATTGGGCTGTGGAATTAATATCTCCAACACTGTTAGATCTATCCAGTCTGATCCCTTTCTTTCAGACTAGGCTTTCCACTGGAGCTGGAATATACATACGCATATCCCAAGTGGTGTTTTATGCAAGCAAAGAGGAGAGACGACCAGAAAACTCCATTAAGTCAACTATGCTCTCCTTGTGCAGATTTAAATTGCCTAAGACACCGAGAACTATTTTAAGGATGACCAACAACTGCAGTGATATTCCTGGTGAATCCCTCAAGACTTTTCTGGTTCATACCTGACCTTCAATCTCCTTTGCATTTTAAGACTGGGCATCCCTTGAAGTGATCCCTTCTTTTATTGTGGGCAAGTGTCCACTAAGGACCACTCAGGTCATAGAATCATAGAATCATAGGTTGGAAAAGACCTCTAAGATCGTCAAGTCCAACCATCCAGCCAACACCACCATGCCTACTAAACCATATCCCGAAGTGCCACATCTATGCTTTTTTTGAACACCTCCAGTGATGGTGACTCAGCCACCACCCTGGACAGCCTATTCCATCTTCCTCTTTAAGTAACCTCATCAAGATGTGGACCTGCATCAAGATGTGGACCTTCAAGACAAACTCAGCCAAAGCACCAGTCTGCTGTTGCCTCAATCCCTTCTTGAATTAGCTGTGCAAAACAGTACATGCAACACCACACAGGAACAGCACCAGGCAGAGCCCATCCATAAAATGCTGCAAAAGATTTGCCGTGGGTCTCAGAATCAGAAAGGTCAGGATCTCTTAGCTAAATATCATCACCCATAAGGCACAGAAAAAGCCCCACTGTTCTAAGAGTGCTACAACGTCTTATCACAATGGAACAGATAAAAAAAGAGGACTGCAGCTTTAACTTTATATTTCTGGCTTTTGTTGGCTGAAGCCAGATCCTTGGTGTTATTTTAATGCAGCAGCAAAGAGCTGCATTTAATACATGATAGGCTCAAGATGCTGCTGCTTTTTTTTTTTCCTTTTCTATATGAGTGCTGAATATCCAGCACGTAATTGAAAAAGGAAAAGGAGCTGCTTGTTTGCTGCCTGATCCAGGAATGATTAAAGGTAGAAGTTTTTCAGACATTACTGACAGAAAGGGTATAGTTAAAGCTGCTTTAAAAAAGAGAGACTTCATAAAGAGCCAGTACTCAAACCGCTATTAAAAGCATCATGCTTGTTAAAACCTGTAAAAAGGCAGGAAATCAGTGAGTGAAATGCAGCTTCTTCACCAATTACTGAAAGGAGTGTACACCTTAAAGCACTCTTTGAATTGTGTCATCTCAGCCTCCCCGCGCTCCCCCCGTCCAGCAGCCTCCGTGCATGTGTCTGTGCGTGCGCACGGGTGTCGGGGCTCTCAGCCTTGTGCCCGGCCATTCATGGGTACATTAGCGATGGGGGGGTGGTTGGGGCAAGAAGAGGGGGTTACAATGCTGCACCAAGTTCACTTCTCGCTCGTTGTTTGCGACCCATTTACAGCTGAACGGCTCCGCACAGAGACAGCGTTAAATGACTCTCTCCACCTCTTCACCGAGCCACTTGTTTTTGTCATTTCTTTCTCTTTTTTAAAAATCCAAAGGAAATAATTGATAAACCGAACGCCGTCCACCTTAAAGGCAAATGCATATATCCACCTGGTTAAAATTCCTCCTCTTTCTATTTTCCATCTCCCTATATCCATTTTGCTCGGCGCTGTTTAAACAATACTTCATCAAATGCAGCCTGAAGCAAATAAAAAGCACAGTAGAGTAAATAAAAAGTAAAAAAAAAAAAAAAAAAAAAAATCACAGGCTGGAGGGTAAGTACTTTTATTCCTGTACTTTCATTGCCTGGGGAATTATTATTCCATTGCTGGTTTCAGGAGGGGGGAGGGATTGGGGGGGTGAAAGGACAGCCATGTTATTCGCAAAATGGATTGGTCCTCTCACTGCTTTTCACTCCTCTGGGTTCTCAAGAGTCCACTGATTACAACAAAGTGTGGCCATCTATTCCGTCTTATTGACAAAGGTCCTTAATTACTGCTGCACCAGTAATACCTGCTATTAAATTCTGCTAAACAGAGGCTGCAAATTAGCTGCGGATCCCGGTAACCTTTTGTGTGTAATTACAGGCAGCGGGATTGACGCTAAGGCTACAGCACTGACCCGAGTCATAGCAATGGGAAACCTTTGTTTATCACCTGTGGTGGGGGCCAAAATGTGAAATTAAAAGCTCTCCATCAGTGGAAGGCCTTCAGAAGCCCGGGAAAGCAACAGGAAGGCAAAAAGCAAACTGCTCTATATTTATAACCGACTTCTTCAATTGCTATTTAAACTCGCAGCTCATTAACCTGGGTGGCTGTTGTAGCATGCCAGCCATGCAAAGTTTAAAATGGCAAAAATTTAGGTTGTCTTTTTGAGGTGTTCTGTATTTCGTGAAGGCCTTTAACCTGCATTTAAGAGCCAGTTTGATGAAATTGCTGACTACAAACCGGCTGCGATATTGAAAAACCAAACCCAATAATGCACAAATGTTTTGCATTTCCATGGCGGGAGGCAGGCGGTTGTGGAGCCCTGGTCTGCCTCCGCCAGGTTTCAGCATCAGCCGGTCCCTGGGGCACCGGAGCTGTCTCCAGCCGTGGCTCCATCCTGCTCAGCTCTGCACCCCCCAGGTCCCAGCCTGGATAGCACGGGCTGCAGCAGGGTGGGCATCTGCCTGCATCTCTTGTTTGACATTAACATTTGGGCACAAACTGAAGCACAGGAAGTTCCATCTGAACATGAGGAAGAACTTCTTCCCTCTGAGGGTGACGGAGCACTGGAACAGGCTGCCCAGGGAGCTTGCGGAGTCTCCTTCTCTAGAGATATTCAAGACCCGCCTGGACAAGGTCCTGTGCAGCCTGCTGTAGGTGACCCTGCTTCGGCAGGGGGGTTGGACTAGATGACCCACAGAGGTCCCTGCCAACCCCTACTATTCTGTGATTCTGTGATTCTGTGATTCTGTAATGTGCTCATCGGAGCAGGGCTCCAGGTGCCTGGCAGCACCCATTGCACGTGTAGACCCAACCGTTAGTGGTACCGAAGCAAGAAACCACCAACTGAAAGCCAGTGCTGTAATTCTTTGCGTTATATTGTCCCTGTTACGGGGGCTCGGTTTCTAAAACCAAGCTTCCTGGAAAGACAACATGCACAAGGACCTCCCACAGTCTCCCACCTCCCTCTCTCTTCTTCCTCCACCCCTGCCTTTATGCCTGCCCAGTGAAATGCCCTAGATTCCAGCCTCCAAGCAAGACACAGATGGTGCAGACATCCTGACAGCCACAACGGGTCTTTTTCTGTTGCAGTCCATAATCCTAGAGCACTGCTTTGCTCCCCTAACCTTGCATCAGTGCTAGCAGCATCCTCCCCATCAGTCCGCTTCCACCAGTGCTTCTGCCACACTCCCCCTGTGCCCCACACCACTGGCTCTGGTGAAGACCCCATTGAAGGCCATGGTGGGGCTTCACCTTCATTCTCTGTTGAGCATGGAGCTGGCAGAAGCTCTTGTTTTACAGGCTTGTGCTCATAGATGTGAAGAGTAAGTCTTCTCTTCCCATCTTCTACATGTTCTCTAACTGCTTAAAATTTACTGCCCTCACCCAACAGCAGTAAACATTTCTGAAGTAATGTCCAGTAACTCTTAGGGACTATGGGAGGACCTACCTGGGAGGCAGATTATTTCCTGTCCATGGGCTCTTCATCCTTCCCTCTGAATCAGTTGGCTGAAACCAGCATCTTCATTACACACTAGGCATTTTCTTCCCAAAACACGTAATTCTGAAGGGAATGAGATTGTGAGGCATTTCACTGTAAAATAAACAGAAGATACTTTGATTTGCAAAAGAATAATGTTTCAAGCAGTCCTAGTTAGCCTTTGAGGATTTAAATATATCTATATTAAATTAACGGAATACGACAGCTATGTTGTAGCTGTAACACATCGCATCTTGCAGCATAGCATATTAAATTCGTCTATTACTACTGACATGTAAAATACTAAGAAAACAATAACACTCTTGTCCTTAACAGTAGAACAAGAAAAGCTGAGGCCATGCAGGTTAATGACTTGTGTCCTTACATTCCCGAACTTTTGTTAGTGCAAGCTTTCCCAACGTGCTCCCCAGCACACCTGCATCTCCTCAACCCCCTGTCCCACACTGCCCTTGGAGAGCAAGATTCAGCTCTTCAGATAACTAGATGAAAACATACAATCCACTCAAAGCTCACAAAATAATATTTTAACTCACATTTTGAAACTTAAAAGAAAATGTTTTTACTTTAAAATTCAGTAGGGATTTGTGTTGATGTCATACAAGCACATACATATATGGCCTCTTTAAATCCTCTTTGTCAGCCAAATGCATCCCTGACACACATATAAACTGAGAACATCCTCTTCCCTCAGAGATGGAATCAGCCTGTGCTCTCACCCGACTGCCAGGTCCTGATCCTTGACCCACAGCCCAGGGGCAAAGCACCCAGCAGAGCTGACCATCCATGACTGGATATCAGATTGGCATCCTTGAGATGACGCCAAGGAGAAATTGCAAAGTGCAGTATTCACGCAGATTCACACTCTTCTACTCGACCATAAATAGGAGTTCACACACCATTTTTTAGACAAGCCATTAATCAATCCTGCCTTTACAAACAATTAGACTATGGTACAAATCCCGCAATCCCCACCCCTGCAACACGTCCTCTTCTCCCAGCAGGTAGGAGCTTCTGCTTAGAAATCCGTATTAATTCAGGTCTGTGGCCTAGGTCCTGTGGCTGCTATTCGCATCTCTCCTCTCTCTCGATCTCCATGCAATCAAACGCAGGGTTCTGAAGTTCTTTAGTGCTTTCTGTGGGCTCATTTCTGCAACTTACTGAACAATCAGGGTAGAGTGCACAGCACTTTGCAGTTCTGAGGCACAGATGAAGTTCCCTAAGGATTAAATTTGATTCTGTCCAGAGGTCTAGAACTAGACTTATTCCACCCCTGAAGTCCCACTTAAGCATTATTTGGAAGGCATTAGTGATATTAAGGTCGGGTATTTCTCAGTCTTCAAGGATGTAATGGCAGAGCATTGCAACACCCTATTATAGACAGAGAGATACAACTCAGCCTTGCTCCAGATGGCAGCCAAGGCCAAATGACCCATCTGAACATGGATACCTGATCCTTCACATCAGGCATCCGGGCAGTAATTCTGGCCATGCCCTACCTTTGTGTGCTATTGGCAACACAGCCACCCTGCCCAAACTGTGCTCACCCAGGAGGACATCCAGCCTCCAGCTGCTAGCTGTGGAATTTCCACTTCATGGAAAATAAGAGGGGAAAAAAGTGTCCCAGGTCATAATGGCAAAGCCAAGCAAAAGAATGTGGTCATTGATCCACATCCTGGGATAGATTGGAAGCATTAGACAGGCAACAGATTCATCACTGTGGTAGCATCATGCCTCAAAGTATAGAAATGTATATTTCTACAGCAAAGAGACCCATCCACTGTGTTAAATTTTAAAGAAATGTATTTTTTTAAAGAAATTTCTTTAAATTTAAAATTTCTTTAAAAACATTATATATTTTTTAAAAATCCTAAAGCCTTGCTGACAGTGTTCAAGCTGTTTGTGTCGAAATCACTTGAAATCTTAAAGCTTGAGCTCCTGGAGCCTTTGTATTTGTGAGAGGCTGTGCTGACCTTTCTCTATTTTCTTTAGAAAATAAACTACCTCTCCTGGATTCAGAAAAGAGCTTGAAAATGAGGTCTGGAGGCTTTAAATCCAAAAGACAAATAAAAAGAAACCATAGTTCATTAGCTTTTAGAGTAAAAAGTTTTTTTTCCGTTGATTCATTTTTGGTGAGCACTTAATATTTTGCAGCATGTGAGCTTAGCAGTATCAGAAATTGTGTTATAGAAGTGTATTACATTTTTACAGAGATAATGATACTGTGCAACCTGAGAATTATTACAGGAGGATGTTTTTTCAATTAACAATGTTAAGTGTTACTAAGTGATGTTATAAATATAAATCATCTGTTTTAACTCCCCTTATAACAGTCACTTGGCATTAGATTCGATGCTGGAGAAACTCTCCATGACCCTATACTAAGTCACTAAATAAATAATGCAGACACCAAAGAAACTGCCAGAAATTGAGGGAAGAGACCTTTTCTTTACGACTTGTGAATATTTGCATTCTTAACAAACTTATAAGAAACAAATTGCATATTAGAAGATGTGCTATAAAATAAATATGAAATAAAAAGTACATGCCTCTTCCTTTCTGACCACATCTTAAGAAAATTCTCAAAACGAGCCTGAAGAACATGTTGTCAGGAAGTTTTTATAGAAACATATATTCCTGTAGTTTACTGGGGTGGTTGTCATCTCATTGGCTTTAAAAAAAAAAATGCAAATAATTAAAAATTAAGGATCTGCCTTAGCTGTTCTAGATCTACAGTCACAAGATGCCTCCAGAGAGCAGCTCCTCCCATACTGAACCGTGTGCTGCCCCACAAAGCTTCCTCTCTCTCCCCTCCCAGTGCTCAAACAGTCCGGGTGACTAGGGTAGAGACAGCATTTAATTTTGGGGCAGTTTACAATAAGTTAAATGAATCACAACCTATTATAAGCTCACCCTAGCCTACACTTTTAAAAGGTTGCCTTAGGTCTTTTCCTTCTCAGCTGACCTTTTTTACCCTTTAACTTGGGATGTTTATTTGGAGGCGTGATCTGAACCTCATGAAGCTCAACTGGGAGATGCGCTTCTGGTGCCATTATCAGCTCACGATCCAAACACCCACCGCCACCTTTCACAGGGGCAGGTCTCACCTACAGGCAGAGCCTGGATGAATGCTCATGGCTTGATTTAAAGCAAGTTTAAATAGCAAAACTATTGCCCAGTGTGTGAGGACTGCACCAACTGTTGGCAAGTAGGCCGTGATGCAGAGCAGCCTTAGTAACTATTGCTCCACAGAGACGTTGCAAGAGCTCCAGCTCACGTCACCTTAAAGACCTTGCGAGGCCACATTCAGCTGTCTTTGTCACGGTCGTCTGACCTCCACCCCTAACAGCCTCTGCACGTAGGTCAGAACCTCAGCCTCTGTGAATGGGCTTTATATTAACATCTACTCACTGCACTTTAAAATATTAAAATGTGATTGTGGTTTTCCAGACGAGAACAATAACTGGGTTTTTTCCTTCTGACTTAAAAAGCACTGAAGTCCCAGAAGACACTGCAAAAATACATGGCACTCCGCAGCTCAGATGGTCAACAGAAGCACTTTCTAAATTGCTTGCCTATCAAAATCATATTCGGAACTGTGTTCTGTAAGTATGTGCAAAATCTACATTACAAAAGATCCAGCATGACATCGAAAAAGAGTTACTACAACTGTTCTGAAAGACCGTAATGTGGAAAAGGAGCCTCCAAGGATTATTTTTATCGGCCCTAGGACTCTTGTTTTGAAGTGCCTCAGCACGACAGCAGAAAACCTGCAATTAAATATTTAAATCACCATAAGAGTATTTTTTAGGGAAAAAGAACTTCAAGATACTTCTTTAGATATGGAGTACTTCCTCGTAACATTACACATGCCAGTGAAATATTTTAAAATAAAAAGGTAATCTAAATTTTATATTGCCCTGGATGTAATAAACTCCTGGTGAGAACAGTAACATTGCAGTAAGACAGGGAAGTGCAATGTGCTTTTTGATTACATCAGGGTTTTCTATTTGCCACTTTAATCCTTAGAATTCAGCTGTTCCCTGTTCAGTCCTTTTACATCATCCTTAGCTAATCCGTCAAACACTTCAGACAGCCAAACCAATTTTCAGATTGTTCGGGACTTTGCCACAAGCACTGTGTGCTGTTAATAAGATTTTCATTTGGAGTGATGCCATGCCGTCCATGTTTTCTATCGTATATAAATACTGAGATTTAATGGCTTCAGGTTTTGTTTAATGTTAACATCAACAATAAAAAAAGGGAGGTTCTCAAACGCCAAGCCCCATAGTGAAATGCACTACTGACAGCTATTTGCAAGGTTAATGTTGTGGAAAACAACATCCATCTTTGAAACAGTTTCATTAGCCCCTTACAGCTGACCTCCCCACATAATGTTGTCAAATGTGACGTGCATCAGATTATCGGGAATATGGAGATCAATAAATATGCAACACCAGCGCTCAGAACGCTCCTGGCATCATAGCCGTACAAACGCCATCTAACATCCCAAAGAGTAGCTGTCATCTGTCAAATCTACTAGCAAATAGACAGGCTTAAGGGGAAAGCTATCGGTAATAGTAAAATACATAAGTAAAGATGAATTAGGGAGTACAAAGTCAAGGCTCTGATACATTATGGTTCGAAACTAAAAACTCCGGATAAACACTTTTGAGTAAGACTTGCCTTATTTGTTGTGTTAAATGTGAGCCTCCATAAGGCTGCACCCGCTACGTCTGCATTTCCACACACCCACTTCTTTCCTCAGTGTTGCTCTGCTCCCCCCTCCTTGCCGTCTCAGGTGTCATGACAATAGAAAAGTAACTAATGATTAATTAATATTTCCTTTTAATTTTTCAGATAAACTCTATTTGCGTAGCATTCTTCTGATCTCTTCTGGTCCTGAAACCGGGTACAGCTCAGCGGCAGGTAGAGAAATCAGCATATATCATATCATCCCTGCTCTTTGGCTTTAGGTCCAAAGAGCTCAAGGTATGGAGCAGTGGCAAACAACAGAATTAAAGAGAGGGTTTGGGAGCCGATTTCAAATGCGAGGAAGCGCAGGCAGTACTTTGCACGACTGAGCTCCCAGTAATTTCAACACAAAAGGAAAACAGATCTTCCAATATCCCTCCTACCTGGTTGTGACTGTAAACATTTAGTGACTGTGAAAACATCTGATTCTTTTTTCTTCTTTTCTGTAGGTATGATATCGTTCTCATTACCGGTTCCTAAATAATCGGGTAGTAGTCCTCAGCTCACAGCTTTGGAGGCTTTGGTGTGGCTGCCACAGTGATGGAATTCTGCAATAAATCAGTGATTTGAATCACTTACTGAGTAGGAGCTGAAAACTCCCTCAAAACTCGCAGTGGTTAATGCAGAGAATGACACATCTGCAAACAGCTCCTTCCTCTAAGATATATATGTATATTGAAGACTTACATTGTGAACATGCTGTCCAATTAAAGAGCAAACATATTGGGTTGGGGTTTTTTTTTTCCTTGTGTGTTTTTAAAAACACCGCTCATGTTGTGGAAGAAGAGAACAAACAGAAAGCAGAAAGGTATTTTTGAAGTCTACAGTTATAAGGTGCTTGGCTGATAATTTGCAACCTTGGTACACAACATACCTTTTAGCAAGGCTATTTATTTCTCGGGGAGAATGCTACTGTACTTACGATAAAGGCCTCTGTTGGACCTCTTCATCAATAGCAAACCTTTAAGCACAGCACATTTCATAAATAGGAGTTCCACTAACACAGACTTCAAAAGGATAGAACCTGATAATTCAAAAATAGAGCTATATTAAGTGTTCCAACAGTCCATCCATAAAAGCAGCCTCCAAACGCCTCCTCTGTGCAGCATGACAGTCTATTAGAATAATAGCAGGGGAAAGCATAATTACAAGTAATCATTGGTTGGAAAGGAGCTAGTTGTTTTTGTAGAGTAAAATGCCTTCCTGAACCCAGCAGAAAATGCAACGCTGGTTCTAGCGGTGAGGGCAGGTAGCCGCAGAAAATAATCTGAGTACAAACCTGGAGTGATCCAGGTTTATTTTTTTAAACCCTTCAGTATGTCTTCATATTCTCCCAGCAAATTGCACTTAATTTACTGCCACATTTAAGTCTAGTTACCATATTATTGCTGTTGGTCAGGCAGTGACGGTCCTCCTGCTGGAATATCAGCTAGGTTTTGTAAGATCCAGGACTAAATGACTTTCTTCTCGCCAATGTCATTTACCTCAAAACGTTTTAAGACAAAAACACCTCCACTACCCCTGCTTCCTAACACGCGAAGGACTGTCCCCACAGACTGCGAAGATGGCTTGGTTACTTGTTCAGAAGGGATTCACAGGACTTCTTCCATCCCCATCAGTGTAGCCTGTCTCCAGGAGCAAAACAAGGTCCCACAAGTAAAAGCAACTTCTGTTTGTGTGTAGCTGAGCTCCAGAAAACCCACCTCTGAGGACTCTGTCGCTCTTCTGTTTCATAAATGCTCTACCTTCACTCCTACCTCTTTTATACTCCCCAGCCTCAGACGTGCACCAGCCATCATACTCCACCAGTTAAGCCATTTGGAGATTTGCTGCTGACTTCAGTAAATGTAGGACTGTGGGATTTATTCCTATAAATCAGTCTCTGGGATTATTTATGGTTATTCTAGTTAGAGTTGAATATCTTAATAGCCTCTACGTACCACAGCCAGACTGCTTACTCCGAAGCTCTAGGAGATCACAGTGGAGATCGTGAGGCTAGGGAATTGAAAACTTCATTTGGCGCTACATTCCTCAGCTTCCTCAGCATTTTAAAAATTAACAGTTTGCCTCATAGGAAATGAAGCTAAGACTATACTTGGGCCAATTAAGCAATTATACCACCAAGTGCCAATCACTTTATTTATTTTGCTATTCCAGGTAAAGGACCGGCAGCTCTTTGGTACTCATCATGCAGAGAGCAGCTTTCTAGACCAGCCTATGTTGCCTTGCTCTTATGATAACGCTTTTAAGGTAAAAATGCCTCTTTGTGAGGATGGTCCCATTATAAAGTGATATGCTTAGTCACAGCCAGCGCTTACGGAAAAGTTTCAATGTTCATTACATTAACTAGTCTTAAAAGTGGAATACAAACCAATTTTAATCAATATGTAGTAATAAATAAATATTAAGAAACTATACCGCTAATGTACAGGTAGCCTAATTAAAGTAACAGCATTTGCTGCACTTACATACCTTAATTTTCCCTACAAAATCCTTATTGAACCACTACTTTTAAAAAAAATTGCATTTGCAATTAGAAACACTGAAGTTACATTATCGATTTTCCGCTAAAAACCTTTTTAGTAAACAAGCACAAACTACATTCATTAAATGTAAGTGCTTGGAGCTATGGTGTGAAATTCAATTCAGCCATTATCATGAATTACAATGATTATTGCTGTAATTATTTTCTCTTGGATACAACTGCATTTCTGTTCCTTGCTAGTCGTGTTGGACATATAACCATGTTCATTTTATAGCTAATAATACTCAACTGTAGTTTCAGCAATTACTATCACTTATACAAATCATTAAGTTAAGCTATGGGTACCTAGTAAAATAAAAAAAAAAAGTAAGTAAAACATCCCTTTTTTTACCTCTGAAAAAACTAATGGCATTGGCAACAGAGGAAAATTGCTGATGTTAAATGATTTACATTAGAAAAAATGATAACCTGTGAGCCACTTTCACTGATATTTTGGTCACAGTGAACTCGTAACTATGCCTTTAAAACCTGCCAGGTAAACTACGCTTTTGCCTTCACCGCACAGGCTAAGAGAACAATCCCTTTTTTAAAGTTTATCTGTTAAGAGAACAAACTTTCCTCAAGGGCCATTTACACATCGGCAGGCCACAGTCAAAATTAAAGATCCCAATAATCTGATCCATTAAAATGACTTCCAAGCATGGCAACTAAAAGTGTTTTACAGCTAGAGACCCCTTCTCAAACCCAGTGACCGCAATCAGGAGGTTGCGTTGCCCGCAATGGTTATTGCTCTGCAGCCCGAAGAACACCCACATCACCCGGCGTTTTTTACGATGGATCCATAAGTGTCAATCTCAAGTGTTGCTTGAATAAGAAGTCCAGTATCAGAAACTCTCAGAAAAGAGGTGTTCTCGAAAAGCAGTTATTTGTAGAATAGTAGCAAAGGCAACCAGTGAATAACATACTGCAAACCAGTAAGGAAAGAGAAGTTGTTTGCCTCATGGTGTCACAGCAAAATTTTAGTGGACAGAGCATCTCCTGGAAGACCAGACGCTGCTGCAGAGAGAGCTGAGGACTGCACACACCCGTGCTCCTGCCTGCTGCTCTCGGTTCCAGCCACCCTCTCCAGGAATGAAGAGTCCAGCGGAGGGCTACAAGGATGGTGAGGGGACTGGAGCATCTCTCCTACGAGGAGAGGCTGAGGGAGCTGGGCTTGTTCAGCCTGGAGAAAAGAAGGCTGAAAGGGGACCTAATATATACTTACAAATATCTGCAGGGTGGGTGTCAGGAGGATGGGGCCAGACTCTTTCCAGTGGTGCCCAGCGACAGGACAAGGGGCAATGGGCACAAACTGAAGCACAGGAAGTTCCGTCTGAACATGAGGAAGAACTTCTTCCCTCTGAGGGTGACGGAGCACTGGAACAGGTTGCCCAGGGAGGCTGTGGATTCTCCTTCTCTGGAGATATTCCAGACCCGCCTGGACAAGGTCCTGTGCAGCCTGCTGTAGGTGACCCTGCTTCGGCAGGGGGTTGGACTAGATGACCCACAGAGGTCCCTTCCAACCCCTACCATTCTGTGATTTGTTACCACTTGCTTGATATTTGCATAGAGCAGCATGGATGTATATCGCTTCGAACAACGTTCACCAGGCAATTCACAAGCTGCTTGTATATAGAAAAAAAAATCCATATTTGTGTACAGAAAAAATTCCCAAGGAGCTGCTGAGCCAAGGGTCCAAAGCAGAGAGTGTGCGTTCTGCTGCAGGCAGGAGCTGGATTTCAGTCTAAAGTGGCATGGAAGTTGCAGGCTAAAGCGTCTGACGAATCAATTGCTCCCAGTAAAACTTGGACTAATAAGGGAAAGAAATACATGTGAAATTAAATATCCACACCTTTTAGTATCAGATGTGAAATTCCAGAAGTTTAGCATTCTCCATTCCTCACGCTGGACCCAGCAAAGCAAGGCTCTGGGGGCTCTCGGAGCTGGGCTCCTCCAGTAGCTTCGTTTGTGTCCAAGCAAATCATTGCCCAAGCGCTGGTGTCCCCAGGCTCTGACAACTGCTGCGTTCTTACCCCGTTTTACACAAGCAGCAGCATTGACCTGGAGAAATTTTTAGCAAAGGAGGCATTTATGCAACATGTTGGCTGTGTCGTCATCATTTAGAATATTTTTTGTTCATCCCAAGTTTCCCCTACATTTCTTGCAGAAATTCTTTTCACCACTGACTTTACACGTGTCATTTTAAATGAAAACAACGTGACAGTAAAGATCATTTGAATGTGACCTAGAACAAGCCTGGAACCAAGCCTTTTACTACAGACACACTGGTCATCTTAGCAAGTTTCTGTAGCTTCACTGTGTCTGTTTTGATGTCTGCATTAACAGAATCATTCTTACCTCAGTTATATTTAAAATCTTATTCTATTTCTTTTTCAATGGCACAGGATAAGCCAAAAACATTCCAAAACATAACTCGATGCTTCTCTCACTTGCAGCCATCACCGTATCTCACTGGGGTGCTAACTCCGGGGGATACCATCACTCATTTACTAAAGACTTCATTATCTTTTTGAGTATGAATACCTTTTCAAAGCAATGCAAATAACCACTGGGGCCACAAAAATTCTGTAATGAGCTACAGTACAAGAGCGGTTTATTTCAGATTACCCACCAGACTGACAAAGGGCTCCACCTCTCTGGCTATTTTCCAACACACAGTCTATGTCCTGACAGTGGCCAATGTGTCCTCACCTTGAGGAAGAGCACCCACAGTATTTTCCCCTGTAAATATAAAGAAAGCTCTCAGAGCAAGAGGCAGCCAGCTAGGAGATCCCATCCAGAACCATGGTGAACAAGTCACCATACCCACCAGTGGTCAGTCTGCACTGACGGGCTGGGGCACTGACCTGCTGCGCAGGAGTCTTGGGTGTATTTCTTCTAGCTCTGCTGCCAGTCCTTTAAACCATTCCCGCCTCAGTTCACCTCGCTTATAAATGAGGAGCAGTGGTATCCCTTCTTTTTCAAAGCACTAGAAGTTTTACTAGTGAAAAGTTACATCACTTTCGAACTTTTCAGTGAATATCAAATATACGGAGGTCTCTGTACACACTCCATTAGAAGAAGTATGTCTGCTATATTGTCAAAAATGCAAAAACTTTAAAAACAATACGTGCAAATTCTCTGATGAAATAACAGTACCGCCTTTTCTCGCAAATCCAAGAAAGAAATTGGAAACCTGGGACAGAATTGAATAGAAAATTTTAAAACCACTGTGTTCTTGCTGGCTGTCCCACTTCATTCTGTGTTAAATTAAAAAGCACTGAATAAATAGCAAGGAAATCCTACCCGAAATGCAGGCATTAAATACACCAGAAGACAATGGACATTCCCAGATATCTTCTTCATATAGGAATCTTTCCTCTGGCCACTTTGAAACCGTGTAACATAACCTTCAAAGCAGGGAAGCTGTGCTGTAGGAGTTCTGCTTAGCTAACCGTGAATACTAATTGCAGGAAGAGCGATCGGCCCCGGGGCCGGAGGGCATGAGCTCGACCGACAGACAACAAAAGTTTCATCGTGCTGCCGCGTACAATGGAGCAGGGTGCTGCTCCGGAGCGTAAAACCGCCGCCCTGAAAGGGGATACCTCCCAAATCTTAACGAAACTCTGGAGGATAAAAAGAAATCTCCTTATCAAAGTAGCCTTGGAAAAGAAAGGATGAGCAACGAGGGTTTTGGCGTGTGTGCATACGTACTTCCGCATGCGTCTCTGTTCCCACATCGCAGACAGCGCTTCTGTTATTTGGTT
Organism: Opisthocomus hoazin; assembly: GCF_030867145.1. NCBI lineage: Eukaryota > Metazoa > Chordata > Aves > Opisthocomiformes > Opisthocomidae > Opisthocomus > Opisthocomus hoazin. The sequence continues at coordinate 75,779,961 of NC_134419.1, read as the reverse complement.
CAACTGTGCAAAACACAGCTGGCCCCAGTCCAGCCCAGCGTCCGAGCTCCTTTGCTGGTGTGAGGGATGAACCACTCCAGCTATTGCTCTTCGTTCAGCAAGAGCTCAGCGGTCCCTCCGCCACGTCTCACCGATTTCTCCTTTGTTGGAAAGGTCTGACACGCGGGTATCCTCACCGCGGGGGGCAATGCTGGGGCTGAAACAGGGCTTGGGCTGCAGCAGCAGAGTCCAGGTTCATCAGTGCCTGAAGGAAACTGAGTCAGCGTTACCACCAGCGAAACACAGCCAAATCAACATCACTGGGCCAAACGAACACCGGAGCTACGACCCCGCCGCACTCATGCTCCATCAGCCCAGCATTTTGTAAATAGGGCCAGATCTGTGGGCTCAAGATCCGCACCGAATGCTCCTACACTCCTGCCTCCTCCTCCAGCCCAGAGCTCACCAAACCTCAGCTACCAGGTTATCTGATAATTTGACTAGCATAAGGTCAACATTTCTGCAGACAGCTTGTTCCTGCCTCGGCCTAAGGGAAAAAGGTGCATTGCTTGCTCTGGACCCTCCAGAGAGCCCTTCTCCATGCTAAAGCCTAGGAGCCTTGGTGGGAATGGCCACCTGTACACAGGAGCTGAACTGAAACACTGCATCTGAATCCCATTTGTGGGAGATGGTAGGACACCACACCAGAGGTGGAAAGTGGAGTTCGATATGAATTTCTCAAGAGGATTTGCAATAAATCTGTGAGCCAAAGGTAGAGCAAACCTAGAAGAATCGGGAGCCAGTCAACTAACACTGTTCTCACAGCTTGCAGCACAGCAAGTAGGAGCAAAGCAAAGCCTCACGCAATGACCCACAAGGACAGCCACTCCGTTCTGTTTGCTCAGTTTACCACAGGTTTGCCTTCAAGACCAACACATGCCAAAGCTGGTCTGGTTTCTGCCGTTCCTTTAATGGCAGGTGAGACACCCATGTTTAGTACGTGCTCTCCAAGTGCCTTTTTTAGAGGCTTTCTGTCTCGAGAGCAGAAATTGATGTTCTTTGCTTGGTAACCCAAGTGAAAACACTTTCCCTTTCACCTTGCAAGATGATCTGGTTGGCAGCTGCATTATGCACCCTGAAGTCAATAGACATCCCATACTGAATCCTGCCCGCTCGATCAGGGCTCTGCATGCTTCATGCATGCAGGGCAGGAGATGTAAAATCTATGCCCTGTGACAACGTGGGCAGTCCAGGCTCTAAGGCTGGGCTGAGGGGAGGGACATGAGTCAGCTTTCCAACTTGAGGACATCACCTCCGGATCACAAAACCTCTGAGCAGCGAGATGTGAAGCGGTGGAAGAGTATTAAGGTGGGGGGGATGGCTCTGTCCTGTGTACACTACGAGCTGCTGCTGAAGACGAGGATACCAGGCTAGGTGGATCTCAGGAAGACAGCATTCATCTTTCTTTCTTACAAATGACTCGGATACGTTCAGTCCTGCCTTGAGACAAGGACTAAGCTCAATGACCTATTTTCTAGAGCTCCATTAATTTGACAGTACCAGATGGGAGATGATTTTAAAAGGCTTGACGTTCAAAGAAGGAGTTGCTATCATTGTTTCAAAGTCAGATTCTTCTCCCAGGTCCGGCGTTCGAAACTGCAGGACTCAAAATCACATCTGAAACATGTGAAACACTTTCACAGTTTTCTAACGAGTTTAATAATAATTCTACTGATGGCAACACTGCAACGTCTGCCATCCAATACAGAACCGCAATACCATCAGGAAAATACGAACCTTCTATTTCTGGATCAGGGGATGTGTAGAGAGAAGTAAAAGTCATCAGAGGAACTGTGCCTGGAAAGTCAGCCTGTAATTTTTCACAAGCAATACAGGCGTTCTCTGGACCTTGTTTTCTAACATAGATTGGGATGGGATTCGCTATGCCCTGGCTAAACGCTGCTCCCACTGAAAGCAAGAACAAACCAGTGCTGAGTGCTTCTGGAAAGCGAAGCTGTATTTTTTCTTTCCATCTGGGATGTGTGCAATGGGGCTCAGGAGAAGCCAAAGCCAGACTTGCAGGCAATGACTGGGAAGTGAAGCAAACAAACACATAAACAAGCAAAATATCCTGCTTGTCTAAACCGATTCTAAAAGAGGGTTTGTTTTCTTTTCCTGCAAAGCTGGTGCTTGGGCAGAGAAACAGAGAGCATGGCAGAACCTGGGGAGGAGAGTGTGTATCACACCCCAGGAAAGTCATGGAAGTCAGCAGAAGTTTTTTTTCTGTAGGGCTCTCGCGCAGGCAGAGTAACTGCCCAAGTCTGATAGAAATGATCCGGCAGCAACATTTTGTGTTAGAGCTTTCCTATGAGATAAAGATTAAACTAAGCAGCGTGCAGTGATGGCACTGCCCACCTTCAAAAGAACGGAAAACCTAATTAGGGAAAGAAACTTTGTTCTGGGATAAGTTGATTCCCTTGACAAAACGTCCAGCTGCCCGTGGAAATGATATGCATGAAGGCTAGCGGAATAATATTGTTAACTTAACCTGCTCGAACACATCTTCATAGAACTTTGCTTTTTATTTGTTATTAAGAAAAATTGCAGCTGAGGTTTTTACTCGTTCCTTGTAGTACTCGGGTCTGTACAATTGAAGTACTTAAAATGACATTTATATGACTGCTAGCAATGGTTGATCAGTTAGTGCGACATGGGACAGATAAAAGCTCCAATTAGGCCTTAACTGTTTACTTAATAGAAAGACCTGTTAGGAACAAGAAGAATTGCCTGTTAGCAGAAGAACAGAACTTCTTCACGTGGCAGATTATCAGTATTCTTTAGCTTCACACATAAACAAGGCTGAAATGCAATTACATTTTCCACAAGGACCCAAATGCTTTTAACCTTTTCAAGGTAACAAGAGAGAAAAAAAAAATGCTGAAACTGCTGTTGAATTAGGTCCAGCTAGATTTTTTTTAAGTTTTTGTTTCATTTTAATAATGGTTTAGTCTGTTTCACAGCCTGTGGCCTCTTCAAACCTGTTACTTTTAAAGATATAGCAGATGCTTCCTAAATGGAAAGGAAATTGTAATGATGCAAATCCCTATTCACACGATTTTCCAAATAGGTTTGAGCACTAGAAGCTGTATAGGGCAGGTGGGGTAGTGTTACTGACAACCAGAAAAGGTAAACTTGAATACAAATAGACAAATCAAGCACACGTGTTCATTTGAAAGTTTGCAGTCAGCTCCCCTATCTGCGTCCGAGAAAATAAGCTATTATCGGCACTGAGTGTCCTTCTCAGCATCAGAAAGCTAGAAATTAACTTAATTGCTGAACTGCACCTAAAACCAGCTGCTTTAGACATTACAATTTGGCTTTTAGTCTCATCAAAATTCCAAATATGTTAAAATTCTAATTTGCAAATGGGCTAAATTAACACTTTGAAACCACAATATTTAACCTGTTGGCTAATCTGATGTCAAGTGAAAACAAGTCATACAACATGGAAATCGGACACAAAAAGCCATAGCAATTTACCTAAAAATCTGTAATACGGGGAGAGAGGAGGAATTCTGAAGTTTGGTTTCATTACAAACCCTATTATGTTTTTCCTCATCCTAATAATTCATATAGATTAATCTGGATAAAGAGGAAGTTTTTTCCTTTAGGAGTTTGTTGACGTTTTCTTTGCTTTAGCAACGTCATTTTGCAAATCCTTGTGGCTTTAGACGAGTAGAACATTTGCATCTGAAAGCAAACTGGCTTCATCTGGTAACGCACACGGACTTTGTGCAGCCCCGCGGTGCAACCAAAACCACCTTTGAGCGATGTGTGCGGTTCTGAGGGGTTATTTGTAGGACCGGTCAGAAAACTAGTTAAAATACACCCCCACCCACCCCCCATCCCCATTGCTTCCCTCAAGAGTATAATCTGACTTCGTACCTACAGGTGAGATGCTGCTTGTTTTGGAGGGAGGAACATAAAGACAGAACACAACGGCGCACTGCATAGTTGGCCAGCAGTGATACAGCTTCAATGAGAGATCTTCTCACATCAAAAAAGAATAATAAAAAATCATGAAGAACTAGCCAAAAATATTACTTTACACAGGCCGTTTACTATTGCTATTTCTATGTAATATTAAGCTCTTGAAGGAGGCAAGCAAGACAGAAACTCAGCTGAAGGCTTTTAGCAAACTTGTCTCAAAACTGCTCAGAAAAGGCTGCTATAAAAGGCAGGGAGAGGTGAGAAGTAAAGTACTGCCGTGGATTAGAAAGTAATTTGCACTGATCAAGATCAGAGAAATATCTGAGAAACCTTGTAAGTAGATAAATTGACTACATGGCAGCAGTGACAGCCAATATTGACAACTGCAAGGCATGGGAAGAGCCATCTGAATTCATACGCAGCATTGTCTGCAATCACACACCTTACACTGAATTACCTGTGTTTAAAAAAAAAAAAAATTCTATGCAATACACAGTCAAGAGTGGTGCTAAAAACCTTTTGTACAGAAAAAATCTCTATGCCTTTCTGTGCAATTTCAACTTTGCATTTGCAAGTCGTTGGCATGCCCGGTACCCGTGCACTATAGGAAGGCTGTAAGGGAATGGTGCCGAAAACACTAAGAATAAACTAAGAATACATACAAACTGATGCGTCATTGATGTTTAAAACCCTGGAGAGCTTCCTAATCATGGGATCTCAGTGTAGATTTCGCAGCTACTCAGCACACTGAAAGATGCTTAATAACATACTAATACCAAGCCTGCTGGCTCTATGTTCTTCAAGCTCCTCGTGTGAGCTGGGGCTAAGAAATCACCCCTATTTTGTAATTTTCCAAAGGCCACTGCTGCCTGCGCTGCTCTCCCTTGCTGACCCATGTGCCTCTGGAGGAAGAGAAGCAGCCAAGGCTTCATTTCTTCCTAACGTGAACATGGAATTGAATTACTGGTGTGTGCAAGTGATAACCACTAAAAAAATTGTGCAGGCAAATTTGAGGGAGTATGGAAACAGCAGAATGAATGCCCAGCCCAACTGCTCGAAACGAAGGGTATCTTTCGCTCAATGACCTAGAAAAGCTAATTATCACCAAATACTTCAGCAACAAAATCTTTAACAACTACAAGAGAGCTTTTTGTTAACGAAAACTGATTTTTAATATTTTGTAGTTGTTAAGGTGGAGGTGACAAGGCAGGCAATTCAAATAATCTCAGAAAACTGTTTTCCTATTCAGTTAGGCTACCTAATAATAGCAATTAAATATGTAAACATGCAGTAAGGAAAATATAAACATTTACCTTACTGGTTAGAAACCTGTAGGATCCCAGTGCTCTGGAAATGTAACAAATATCATCTCTGTACAGCCAACCATATTTTCAGAGAAAATCTTATTTTTACTTTAACTTTCTGGAAGCAAAACAGCAGCAAAAAGCAGGTCTAATACAAATGCAGATGTCACTGCCATCTAGCCTGATTCAGACAAACAGTTTCAAGCGCACGCGGCGTCACCTTGGGCACAAACCTAGAGACAACTGTGTGCAGAATCAGGCTCGTAGAAAGGAAATAAGAGTTAGAAAATAAAAAATCTCTGTAAACTATTGGACTGCCACTACAGAAAAGACAATATCCACAACTCTTTGCTTTTCTGATCTTGTTCTTTCTTCTAATCTCTACCTAAATGTTTTCCAGCTTTTATTTATAGAGTTCTACGAGACTGAATATTTCACTATCAAAGTTAGCGATTCCAACAGGAAATTGGTTTCTGGGGAAAGTATTTTTATTTATTTCAAATTTTAATCATTTTTCATTAAGCATCCTTAAATAAGAAGTTTACTGTACACAGGAGTTACACATTTAGCAGGGAATTAACAAAGTTTCCAGTTGCATAACTTCTGTTGAACTTGTATCAACAGGATATATTAATAGAAAATATCCATTCTGCTATAGCTGCTTGGCTTGTTTGGGCTTCTGCTTTTTCAGTAAATCTTGGACTATTCCTTACCACGTCATGGCATTTGAACACTGACAAGAGAAATTGCTTTTTGAGTAAAATACAACAGAGGACCTCTAGTTTTAAATACTTCTAATCAGTTTCTAATGTAACGGTGCCATTCGTCAAAGGACTCTTCCTTAGCCCAAAACCCTCTCCCCAGCAGATCTTCAGAGGAAAGGCAGCCGCGCAGCGGGGAGCCCTTGCGGAGCCGGGGCCGGCGCGAGTTGCCCTCCGGACTGACATGATTCATGACCAGCGGGGCTGGAGAGGCACCGGCCTTCCTCCCGCAGCCCTCGCCACGCCACGATGGGATGCGAAGGGCGAAAATGCCCCCATCACGAAACATGTCACCCAGCTAATGGTTACAAATGTGTTTTCGAGAAGAAGGGAGCGGGGGGGGAAGGGCTTTGGAAAAGCTTCCATTCGACTGTATTAAAGCAGCTTTCTTTTTAAGCATCTCTAAAAACACACCCATTCAAGACTTCTGCGTTTAGAAATGCTGGCTGAAACGGCATAGTTTTCTTCTTAGACCAAAATCAACAGCCGCATTTTGCAAGCTGCGGCCAAATAAAACAAGGCAAGGATTAAATCAGTTTAACACCTTCTAGGGTTTCTACCAAGGGATCCTAGAGAAAGCGTGGTTTTGTTTTCCTGACCGTCTGCTTCCTTCACAGCCTATTTTTAATGTCACTCTGTGTCATCTTCTCTTGTGAGTACTCGGTGTTGTGAGCACAGCGGAGCACATGTGAGACACCAAAGCACACACAGAGCTGGAACCCCTTGGACAGCAAAGGCCAAGGAACGGCCGTGCATGTGTCGAGTAGGATGAGGATGCCGGAACCGTGCCTCCCCATGCCCCCCAAGCCCCAGCTCATTGCACGACACATCAGAGTTAGGGGGACAAGGCTGGCACTAGGGCCAGGCTTCTCCTTCCAACCTCCAGTTACTTCTCCTGCAAGTAGAAATGGAAACGAAGTGTGCTGCTTTACAGCAGCTCCACCAGCTTATAAGAACATATTGACTTTATTAGCTAAAGAGCATGCCTGTGCTGGGACTCCAGCTATTTTTTGGAGACCAACATCCCCTAAAACTCCTTCACTCTACTGAATAGCCATCTAATTCAAATAAGATACTGCTTTCATATGCCACAAACACGGGTACGATCACAGACAGGCTGTGATGGCAGAGCACAGTAGTTTACCACTTCTCACTTGATGTCAAAGGTAAAATTAGCCAGCATTCACACCCAAAAATATGTGCAGTACGTATAGTTCTCTTCAAATTCCCAGCTAAATGAAACCATTTTGTGATTTGATAGAAGCCCAACACCAGGAACGGGTGTCCACCTTTCCTTTATGCTTACTCAATGCAAAGACCACCGATACATAACACGTCCCTGGAAATTAGCACCTGCCTGGGCACCTGACAACCAAAACTGCTGCTGTTATACACTTCCACCTAGCTCTTGCCTCACGTTTACTTCCGGAGCAGATACAAGAAGGTTTCCACTTCTGTTTAAAGCTGTCTTCTGCATCAGGGAGTAGATGGTGAAGACCCTCTCTTAACAATGTGTTGTCTTTTCTTTCACTAACTATTAATTTTTTCTAAAAAATATATTGCTTATCTGCATATTAAGTAATATGCAGATAACCGGTCTTGTTTAACATCTTTATCAATGATCCAGATGAGGGGATTGAGTGGTCCTTCAGTAAGTTTGCAGATGACAAGTTGGGTGGGAATGTCGATCTGCTTGATGGTAGGAAGGTTCTGCAGAGGGATCTGGACAGACTGGATCGATGAGGTGAGGCCAACTGTATGAGGTTCAGCAAAGCCAAATGCTCGGTCCTGCACGTCAGTCACAACAACCCCATACAATGCTACAGGCTTGGGGAAGAGTGGCTGGAAAGCTGTCCAGTGGAAAAGAACCTTGAGGTGTTGGTCGACAGCCGGCTGAAGATGAGCCAGCAGGGTGCCCAGGTGGCCAAGAAGGCCAGCAGCATCCTGGCTTGTGTCAGGAATGGTGTGGCCAGCAGAAGCAGGGAGGGGATCGTGCCCCTGTACTGGCACTGGTGAGGCTGCACCTGGATTTGGGCCTCTCGCTACAAGAAAGACATTGAGGTGCTGGAGCGTGTCCAGAGAAGGGCAAGGAGTCTGGTGAGGGGTCTGGAGTACAAGTCTTACAAGCAGCGACTGAGGGAGCTGGGGTTTTTTGGTCTGGAGAAGAGGAGGCTGAGGGGGGACCTTATTGCTCTCTACAACTACCTGAAAGGAGGCTGTAGTGATGCCTGTTAGCGTTGGTCTCTTTTCCCAGGTAACTAGCGATAGGATGAGAGGCAGTGGCCTCAAGTTGTGTCAGGGCAGGTTTAGATCAGATATTAGGAAAAATTTGTTTACTGAAAGAGGGGTCAGGCATTGGAACAGGCTGTCCAGGAAGGTGGTTGAGTCTCCATCCCTGGAGGTGTTTAAAAAAACGTGTAGATATGGCGCTTCAGGATATGGTTTAGTAAGCATGGTGTTGCTGGGCGGATGGTTGGACTTCATGATCTTTAGAGGTCTTTTTCCACCTGTGATTCTATGATTCTATAATATATTAAAAATATATTCTATATATGATAATTTGCTGTGGAAGAAAAAACTACCTGCCTCACATGTTTGCTTCTTTACTGATAACCAGCTGTGGTTTATCTAAATACAAGAATAAATACTAGGTCTGCTATGACATTAGCTCCCAAAATAGAAATTATGAAATATTCCCTCCATGGGTACTTATATTATTCCTGTAAAGTTAGTTGGAAGGATTTCACCTGGTCGCTTGTGACTTTCTAAGATATTAAGAGACAAAGAATCAAGTCTTCAGCCGGAAGGCATAGCGAGCATCACCCTGTAGTCAGTGGAGATGGAGCAACTACAGAAGCTGGTGATCTGAAATAGGAGCCAACCCACAATAATATCGTACTAAAACTGTTCTAGCAGTGGGGAATCACTCCAGCCTGAAGACACATCTCGCCCGCTTTCCTTGTTTATGTCCTCAGTACAGAGGCATGCTGAGGAGCGTTGACTTAGATCTCCTGAACACGAAGCTCTCGAGGAAGAGGTTTTGGCAAATCATAGTTGGTTATACACAAAATGACTCGCAGATTAGGGCACAAGAAAAGGCTTTCCTCCCTTCTTCCTAGCCAGCTCAAAGCTTCTCGAAGCAGAATTCTCTGCCTGAAAAGGAATGCTACTCACAAACCCGTGCTCCAGGTAGTGCATTCGCAATGAGATGTAAAGTGACATCCGTCTTGATTTAATGCCGCTCCAGAGCCATCGGGATTCTGAGCAGCACTTGGACACAATCCAAAGGCGATGATTGTGCATTGCAGGCCTTCAAAACACGTCCCAAGACCGCAGCTCTCTCCTTTCCGCCAGTAAGTAAAATATATCCCAGAGGCTTCTTTTGCTACACAGCAATCAGGTTCTCCAAATCCATTTGCTGGCTGCACCGCATCTCATTTCCCAGTTTCTTTCTCTTCCGCCGTGCTCACTGTTTCTATTCAGTCCCAACAGCTGCACCTCAGTCAAAAATCCAACTTTCTGCAGACAAGATAGGCTTCAGAGATGAGGAGAAGGCATAAGAAATGCCAAAGACGAAAGACAGCCAAGCCTTTTGCTCCCGCCTGACTGGGAACACAAGAAGTCAGATCCGAGCGCTGCCTGAGCTTCCCTATGCTCCTTTCCACAAGTAATACTTGGATTAAACTAACTCATATACATCTTCTCCTTATTTCCTTTCTTTCAAGCTCTTAGCCTGGCTTTGGGGAAAAAAAAGGATTAAAAAAAAAGAGGGGGTTTCGGACACTTTCAATGAGATGGAGCTGGCCGTGGGGCAGAACCACTGGACTCTGAATTTCTGACACTGTAAATACATCTCATAATGGAGTAAGCATAAGGGAAGGGAGGCACAGGTTTGTGTGCATCTGTGTGCATGGGTACACATGAACTTTCCTCTCATCTTAGTTTTAAACTGCTAGAGAATATCTTCAAAATGGGCAACAGCCGCAATGCGATCAGACAGACAGACTGTCTGCAGCAGAACGGTTTAATTTGGTCCTGTTGCCCCTTCTGAAAAATGATGTCGACAGAAGATAAGGAGACAGAGAGTTCAAAATTGTTCCATCAGAACCAGTTGCCTGTTAGGAAGCTTATTGGAGGCAATTCAAAATTGCTCCGTTTTTTACAAGGCGATTGCCCATCAGGAAGACTGTTTGTAACTGCAGTGCAGGCTGAAATAGTTTACGTAGCAGGAAGAGGGACCCTGGACTTGTACATATTCTGTACGACAGACCCTTGTGTGCATATTTCCCTTACCTTGTTTTGCTGTTTCTTCTGTTTGCTGCTGAAGCTTTTTGTTCCTGAGAGTCTGTTTATTAGTTGAAAATAACAAGAGCTTTTTCATTTTTATTTCCCAAGGCAGGCAATTCAAATAATCTCAGAAAATTGTTTCCCTATTCAGTCAGGCTATACAATAATGCAAGACCAAATCTTGTCATTTACTAATGAGCTAAGATGGATTTACCGGGGGAAGACTAAGAGACTGATACGGCTCTAGCTCATCCTCTTCAACACCCCACAGAGTGGCATGCTCTTGGCATCAGCCGAGACCACTGGATTAAGACCTCCTTCCTCATCACTAAATGCATTAGTTCCTTTCTAACCCATACCTTGGTCATTTTATTGTTTTGATATTATTTATACATTCATGCTTGTTCACATTAAAGTAAGAAGACCTGATAGAATCAGCGTATTATTCTTTATATGCCAGCATATGAACATACAAAGCAGTGGCATTTGGAAGCGCCAGAGCCTGGCCAGTACAGGTCTGTAACTCTCCAGGGTATGTCTCAGCAGCTGAAGGAGAGCTGCAAGTAATGCCAGCCAGCCGAGCCCCGAGGAGCTTTCTCTCCATCAGGAACTGGCCAGACAAAAGGGGTGAAGCCAAAAGTTGGGACTGGTCTTGAATTCTCCATTCTTTCACAGAATCACAGAATGGTCGGGGTTGGAAGGGACCTCTGTGGGTCACGCAGTCCAACCCCCCCTGCCGAAGCAGGGTCACCCAGAGCAAGCTGCACAGGACCGCGTCCAGGCAGGTCTTGAATATCTCCAGAGAAGGAGACTCCACAACCTCCCTGGGCAGCCTGGGCCAGGGCTCCATCACCCTCGTTCGGATGGAACTTCCTCTGCTTCAGTTTGTGCCCATTGCCCCTTGTCCTGTCACTGGGCACCACTGAAAAGAGTCTGATCCTGTCCTCCTGACACCCACCCTGCAGATATTTACATGCATTTATAAGGTCCCCTCTCAGCCTTCTCTTCTCCAGGCTGAACAAGCCCAGCTCCCTCAGCCTCTCCTCGTAGGAGAGATGTTCCAGTCGCCTCACCATCCTCGTAGCCCTCCGCTGGACTCTCTCCAGTAGCTCCTCATCTTTCTTGAACTGGGGAGCCCAGAACTGGACACAGTGCTGCAGATGGGGCCTCCCCAGGGCAGTGTAGAGGGGAAGGAGAACCTCCCTCAACCTGCTGGCCACACTCCTCTTATTGCACTCCATTCTTATCTGTTTATTTTCTGTTACTGTTTTGTCTCTCCAGTATCCTTTCAGAGGAATATCACGTCAAAGCATTGGGGGGCTCATAAAATAAAAGTTCATTATTTTGTTAAAAGTACAGTTGGAAAGAGCAAAGCCAACGTAATTCACGCCTGATATTAGCAGATGTCATTTCCATCTGCAGGCCTTTCATCTGAGCTCCTCCATCAAGTCCTTCGCAGACGGTAACATCCAGATCCCAAACATCACCAGCACAGTTTTGCCACCTGCCTTCACCATCTGAAGGCAACGCGTCTCTGTTCGGCAAGGACTGGATAGAGACTTCTTTCTCTCAAGACCCATTTTGCACCTGTGCATTAAAGGGAACGTGAGCTGGCAGGGTAGCAAGGCAACAGAGACAGCGGGTGTTTGGCCTGGGTCCGTTTGCTCGTGGCTGAGCAGTGCAGGACAAAACAGAGGGACCCTCGGCGAGCACCACTGCGGCTCCCTCACCCCTGTCCCTGGCCGGGCGCAATGAGGCTGGATCCTGGCTGCACGCTGCTGCGGGTGTTTCCTCACCGACTCACAGAAAGACACAGAAACGCTCTTGTGCAGCAGCTCTTCCCCCAGAAAGTTTACTTCTCAAGGTTAACCTATTCCAGGAAAACCCTTGCAAGCCAATTTCATCCACGTAAACACAGACCGCCATGCATGATACCATCCCTGCTGCCTCCTGAAAAATGGCACAGAAACCTCTCTGCACAGAAATGAATGACTTCTGCAGAATAAATCATGTTAAAGTCTAGCTGACCCCACTGGCAGAAAATGCAAAAGATCTGTGCTGCCCTGCTGAGCATCTTCCGCTTTAGTGGGGCACGGTTTGTGCTTAAAAAGGCTAACAGCTATTAAGCAAAAAAGACAAATGTTTATCAGCCAGAGTAATTTCTGTTGGTGCTCATTAGCCATTCAAGACTATATGGCTTATCCAGATATATTTTATTGTCTAATGTAATAAAATTTTCTATATCAGATCTTATCATACAATAAAATTGCTCTTTAAAGAAGATTTATTTTATAAAGTTAGTCCACAAAAACTGAATAAGGCAGGAGACACTGGTGAGGCCATTCAGATTCAGACCAGTTACAGACCCATAGCCCAGTTTATGCGTAGATCATAGACACCAGTTCTGAGTTTGACCTATGCACATTTGGAATATCAGTGGGTAGACAACCATGAAAGACATTATCATACGCACTGTCCCAGCGGACAGGTTCTTAATAAAGGGGGGATCCTAGGCATATTTTGTTACTATGAATGACACATGTGAGAAACAAAAGCCCTCAGTACTGAAGGCCAAGGTTTCCTCATCGGTCAGGAGTCTCCTATTCACAAAACAAGAGGAACCGTGGTTCCACACAAAGGTTTGATTTTAGGGACCTCGTGGCGATGGCTGTCTAAATGCAATCTGTTTCTGGTCAGTACAGCAACACCGAGCCAGAGAACAACTATCCAAGAAAGCTTACAAACACGGGCCAGCCCATCCTGGATTTAGGGCAGCCCTGTGTCTGTCTGCCTGCTCGGAGCTGCACCAGGGCCACGTTACCCACCCACAGAGCAGCGCGCAGAAGTGACCTCAGCCCTTGGTCACCACTCCTCACGCCTGGATTTAAGGCTGTGAGCACGACGCTTTCTTCACCTCCTCATCCCCGAAGTCCTTAAGCAATTCTCTTCTCCGCCAAAAGGCTGAGTGCCGGAGGTTGTTTTATGACTGAGCGTAAAGCAATGCCAGAATGACGAAAGTGCAAATGTGGCTCTCAGACTCATGGAAACAAACGTTATTAGATCACCAAGTCTGCCCTTCTTCAGACGACAACACGGAATTTCATACAGCAAAGCCTGCACCAAGCCTAATAATTTGTTTGACTTGCAGCAAGAAACTGAAGCCAGACCCATTCACATTTGAAGGGTGAGCCTGGCTGGCTGTAGCAGCATATGACAAAAAGATGTGGTGGATTCCCTGACTCTTAGTATTTCAAATCACGTCTGAACATCTCTAGAAGACTGGTGTTAACCAAACCCAAGTCATTTGGCTTAATTCAAAACAGGGTGCAGTTCTCCGTAGCCTACATTACACAGGATGACCTAACTGACAAGGTAACCTCATTCTGCACCTTACTCTGCAAATACCACCAGCGCATCCTCTGACCAAGGCTGCCACAAACTAGCAGCAATAGAACACTACCGTTCAAGGCATGGATGCAGCAAAGCCCAGTGTCTGATTCTGCATCTCACAAGGTCCATGGGCACTTCTGTCATTGAATTCGATGCGAACAGAGATGACGCTAAGATTTTTCCAGTTCAGATGTCAGCTATTAATTTGGATGATGGTTATTTGATTCCAAAGAAAGTCAGTGGAATCAAGTTAAAAAGACAGAGATATATTCATATATCCTTAAACTGGGAGACACCGCAACTCACTGATAAGCTAAATTAGATTGAGCTAGTGCTATCTCTAATTAGGATCTTTCAGTATGAACAAGGAAAGAGGACAAAGTGAATTAGCAAAGGAAACAGTACATACATTGGCTCAAAACAATAACCAGAAACGTTAGCCTCCATGTCAAGATGCCATGTACAAAGAAAAAACGGTTCAAAAATTACTTTACTGAGGAAAATCTGGAACTATTCAGAATCAGAGAGACTCGCTAGAAACATTGGTGATATTTATTAACTAATTAGGTAAATGACCTTTGCGTCATTTTTATACACAGTTTTCTTTCATAAATATTTCACGAATTACATGTAATTATTAGTAACATCAACTTTAGTGAATTAATTACCACCCATTCCTATTAATAAAATGCATCTTGTAATAAATAATGTTAGTTTATTACAGAGCATTGGTCTCAGAGGCATTCGCATCTGTCAGTTGCCTTCTACTTCAGGCTAAAAGAAAGGTAATCAAATAACTGTAATTATTGTACTAAATATATCACCGTTTGTTTAAAATGTCAATGGGAATGGATAAAGGCATTTGTAACAATCTGAACTGAGCATCCGAACCTGCAGCGGTGTAAGTGCAGACGACGAAGGGCCGCAGTGCCGTCGGGATACCGGCTGATGTCTGGGGCCGACAGACAGAAGTGTCGACAAATCGTTACTTCTCCAATTTACTAACAGGTTTTTTTACCTACAGGCCATTGGTTTAGAGCTACTCTAATAAAGTCCCAGCAAATTTAACTTGATGGCTCCTAATAGTCCTTGTGAAAGGGGTGTTGGAGTTCATCCAGTCCTGGCAGACAGGTTTCCATCTACAGACTGATCCTACCTTGACTGGCAGCATCTGAGGCTGTTGGACCACGTGCTACAGGAGAGCGAAAACCAGTGAGGACCACCTTCCTCCCGCCTTACGGACAACCACCAGGCTTTTGCCAAGCCTGCACACAACCTGCGACTTTCCAGGCTAAGGCCGGGCTGGAAGGGTCCCCCTCGAGCAGTGCTGCTGCTTCTTCACGCTGCCCAGGAGGGTGGACCCTTCTCCAACAGCTGCTCCTGCTCTCACATCTGGCAGGCACGACAAGCAGCCATCTTGGCAGCCTGCTCAGCCGCAGCACGGAGCCGAACAGCACAAACAGGGGGTTTTAGTCTCTTTGTCACCATTTCCACGCAAGGACAGTGAATAATTCTCTAGCACTATACTGTTCAGAACTGCTCATCTGACATATCTGAATGCTTAAATACTGGCAGGCAAGACAAGCTTAACTTGGTGACCTCTGTCAACATCTAAGCCCTGAAATAAACCACAAATGACCATGCTTTTTCAGGATTTTATACTGAAGCCTCACAAAATGGTATTACCTAAAAAGGAAAATATGAGTAATTGGTATAGACTGGGCTTCCTATTCCCCGCTCCCATCCGCTTTTACTTTTTTCCTTCATCAGATACAGGAATTCCCAGAGTGAAATAAAAAGGAAGACTAAGATGGAGATGCAAATGGAAAATGCAAACGTCCCTCAGGAAAAATAGTATTCGAAAAATGGCAAATCGGGTACTGATAAGCCCAGCCTCCCGCTTCAGCCTAACTTACCTTCACTCCTTCTCTGCTCCCCAGCTGTGCTACAGCGGTTGCACAACCCCCCCACACCCCGCTGCTCTGTCCCTGCTGTGATTTATGCTCTCATCCGCAGCCAGTGACACGATGAAGCTGTTGTAATCCCCTCGCTACAATCCTTCAGAATTCTACTGGTAGGAAACACTAAACAGAGAAAGCTGCAAAGACAACGGCACAACTTCCAGGTTCTCCAGATTCGGCTTCTTGGTGCAGGGATATCTGCAAATGCCAGCGCTCCCGTGGCGAACCTGGCCTTGTCCCGGGAATCTAGAGCTTCGTGGGAGTCTGCCAAACTGCACCCTTTGGTTTTGCTCTCCCCTCAGACTGCTCACCATTTATTCTAGTCAAATCCTGCCGTATTTCAGAAGGGGAAGGGATAATTACAGGGAAGCCGGCTGACTTGGGAGCTTCTTTCCTCCCCTGCGCTTGAAGAGGTGCAGAGAGCAGCAGAGCTTAGGCTGTGGCTCCACGCGGGCAGCCTGTCCCATGGGGACGTCCCGGCCCTTGCTCTTAGGCCATGTCTGACCGGAGCGCGTTGCCCTGGCAGCTGGGCATTGGCATCATGCGCTCGGGAGCTCTCTGTGCCCAGAAAACGATCGATGTACTCAAATACCTGGGACTCCATACACAGCTCTCACGGCTTATGGCTCTCTTTGGGTACCAGCTCCTTTGTCGGTGGCAGTCCAAGAATATCCAAGTGGACTAGGGCCACCTAAGAAAGCTTTTAACGGGAAGGACCTGGTGACATTCTCCGAAGATCTGCTGGAGCCTGGGAAAAACTGGCAGACAGGTACTCCTGCTCTGGGGTCAACAGCTCAGAATCACAGAATCACAGAATCACAGAATAGTAGGGGTTGGAAGGGACCTCTGTGGGTCATCTAGTCCAACCCTCCTGCCGAAGCAGGGTCACCTACAGCAGGCTGCACAGGACCTTGTCCAGGCGGGTCTTGAATATCTCTAGAGAAGCTCGAACCACATCAGGCAACACAGGGCTTGCCTGCAGGTTTGCAGCAGTGTGAAACTGCAGCAAGGTAAGTCTAACCATTTCTAATTTAAATACAAAAGTGAATCAGTTGTGGCGCTGACCATCACCCCCAGCATCACACCTGCCATCTCGAAACAGCTCTGCATGCCAAGAGCTGTGGCAGCGCCCGAGAAAGAAGATGGAAATCCTTCTAGCAGAGTTCACGACTGAACGTGGGTCACCACAGCCGAGATGGGCACTCTCTCCACTAGAAGCTTTTTGTTGTTGTTGTTGTTTTAAGAGAAAATTGCATATATTAGGCAGGCTTTGAAGTTACTATCAGACTGTGACAACTAGAAGACATAAGCAGAAGATAATAGTTGGTTTTAAACATGAAGGAAGTGTTGACCTGCTCAGGTCTTTCAAGGAGCTTTGGCTTTCAGAAACTTCGAGAAACTTCAGCGAAAGTAAAGCACCCATCGGACTCAGGCACCTCCCAAAGTTTCGCAGCAGCTGAGAAGGTGGTCGCATTCCTCATAAATACCACTTAGCACAAGTGCGTTAAACAAAGAGAAGGCACACGCTTTCTCAGAGCATTACTTCTGAGGCTGAACGGTAAGGATGAGAGTAATTCCTGCCACAAGTATCGTCTGTCTTCAGCATAAATTCTTCTGGGTGGGTGCTGCCTCGGTGGGTTTCTATAGTTCTCTGTAACGGAGCACAGATCTCTGCCAAGACTCCCCAGATTTTGTTGTTGCAAAAGCAATAGTAGATGGACAAAGCCTCTAAAATCTGCTTTTGTATTTTGAAGCATTTCCCACTGAACCTCTAGATTCTCTGTATTCTAAGGACGTGGCTCATTTGTTTAAAGGCAACAGGCATTTAGAATCTCAGAATGGTTTGCGCTGGAAGGGACCTTTAGAGGCCATCTGGTCCACCCCCCCTGCAGTGAGCAGGGACATCTTCAACTGGATCAGGTTGCTCAGAGCCCCGTCCAACCTGGCCTGGAATGTTCCCAGGGTCCACTGAATGAAAGTATGCCCTGGTTTCCTAATAATATTGAGGAAAAGTTTTTACTCAGAGTTGACACCCGTAAAATATAACCACCAGGTAACAGGTTCCCCTTCTGAGCAGGTCTGAGTATTCGCTCTGAGTTGCAGCAGACTGAGGGTAACCAGTCATAGCCAGACAGCTTTAAATCACCTACCGTGAATACATCAAACTTGTTCCTTTTACCTGTTAACATCACTAGGGCAATATCTTAACGCTCAAATTTCATTCATTCCCTGTTCTTTGATGTAGACTTCCTTTAGATTTATATACTGAGTTCCGGAGAGGAAAATGAGATTTTACCACTGCACGGTAAAGAATTTTTTCAGGAGCTGCTTTAATTTTCCCGCACATTGTAGAATAGCACACTACAAAATTGAGAGGCACATTTCTGAAAGTTTGAGGGAAAGAACCAGGAAGAAAATGGAGAAAATCTAGCTTAACGACTCTTTCAATTTTGAAAATTGCAATTTGACAGCAATCCTGTGGGCTGGGAAATAAACGTTCATGCCTTTGCCTCTATAGTCATTTGATTGATGTCAAATTGCTTAAGATGAAATAAAGAGTGAGATGCAGTCATATTTTTCCAGCTTCTTTCTATAGAATTGGGGTCACAGTATTTGGGATCAAAAAGTTATTTATGACATTTATTTTCTACCGCTGATTGCACTTTAGCCTCTCAAAATCTTGGTTTTATCATGAAGATGTGCCTTTATATTTAGAACTTTGCAGCACCATGGTTTCTTAGACAGAAAAAGTACACTCCTGAGACCAGAGCCCACCATTTTCATGACTTAATGCTGCCATCACTACGGATTCTGATGCTGACCCTACAAAACCCTTAAACGAATGCACTTTAAAGCATGCAGGTAGTTTTGTTGACTTCAAAAGTTATAAAAGGAATATCCTCACATGTAGGAATATATATCTTCATACCCATAAAGGTTCTTCCATGGCCTTCTCTCACCAACACGCTCCTGCTGTTGCCAGGACGAGCAGGGCAAGTCTGCCCAAATGACCACAAAAATTAAAATCTCTTCTGAAGAGGGAGAGCAAGCGAGAAGTCACACAAGACGCCAGTGACAAACGTCGCCTTCCTTCCTCCTGTTCCTTCCCCAGCCACCCCAGCTAGACAACAAGGTTTTCCCCCGTACAGCTGGATTTTGACTGTATTTTATTTCCTCCTGCCAGGTGAGCGCACAGGGTAGATGCGTCCTGCACCCATGGCCAGGCTTGTGGCAAAGGTGTTAGAAAGTTAGAACAATGCTGGGTCTGGCTGCCATAGAACAGTTTCAACCTGTAGATTCCGTAGAGCTTTGCAGAGGAGGTGGCTGTCATTAACAGAATTATTGATGGAGATTGATGTGGAGAAGCTGAAGTGACTTGCCCAAAGTCTACCTGCAAACCAGATGCACCCAAGAACCCAGGTTTTGCTCACTGTCAGGCATCAAAAACTGTAAGTCTTATCTCGAGTCACAGCACAGAAAAAAAAATTAAGGAGTAGGAACACTGTGACCAGTAGACCTCACCCTTCGTATAAGTTTCTTGACCAAACAGGTGTTATTTTACAATATTTCAGGGAACTGGATATAGGGGAGCCAAGGTGGCTTCCTTAGACTAAAAACCTTGCTTTTAGGTAGTGAAATGCAGGTGAGATAAATCCGACCCCAGATATTCCGTAGGAATTAGACAACTGGTTTTTATTAAATGGCAATTCAACTCCTAATGCAGAGATTGCCCTTACACGATTTTATTCTCAGGTGTTATTCCATTCATAATTTTTGCAGTATTTTGAATGTCAAAACAAAAAAACCAGACAAGAACCACCTTGTCAGAGTAACAGGAAGAAAATGGCAGCGACAAAAGATAGGAAATCCAGAGTAATTGAAATTACTGTCGGTTATAATTTTACTGAAGTTAAATGTTGCATTACTGTTGTTAACTTTACGTATCCTACAGCTTTCATTCATTCCAATACCCTAAATGTTATTCAAATGTAAGACATTTAAGAAAGAATAGCCATCCAGAACTGAAAACAAAAAAATCCCCCAGCATTTAATATTTCAACATGCATAAAAATAAATTTAATTAGTCACCAATAGAGGGTGGGGGGGAAGAGTGTTACTAAAACTTTATAAAGACAATTATCTGATATAAAAAGCTACTAACAGGACCATTCTGCACTGGACATTATCCAGAAAAAAAATTAAACCTATGTTGCTGCTTCAATACCATCTAATGCTAGAAATTGGCAGAAAAACATCTATTCTATGAATAATAGCTCAACAGTCCCAAAGGACATAAAAACATGAATAAGAAAAAAAAAAAATCTCAAGCCTTTCCAAAATGGTGCTAATGCTCCACTGAAACTTAATTTTATAATTTACTGGCAGTCAAGATGGCAGGAAATAAAATAATCTGCTATATATTCTGCACAACAAACCCCCTGCTTTTCCTGGGAAGGGTAATTATCCCTAAAAAAAAAAAAGGGAAAGAAAAAAATACGACATCTCATATTAAGCTAAAGTCTCATCAAGAAGAGAAAGAGTGCCTCATTACATGTAATTACCAGGGAATTAGAAACATCATTTAACTAAATGAGCGAATAATGCTCAGGATATTGAAGAAACTTGCCTGCACTTCTGCAGAGCACTCTAAGTCCCATTACAAAAATTGCACCTCTTTAATGGAATAATTTTAGGCCTTGTCTGCCTTGCTTTAAAAATAAAGAGCCTCAGAGAGGCAGAAAGAGGCTGAAACTACCATAAACAACTGTTGAAAAGAGCTGCAGAGCAGGAGTAGTCTCTACTGGATACCATGATTTAAAATGACTCATAATCTAACATAATCATGAAAATTAAACCTAAGGACTTGGGTGGGAGGATGAGAGAGAGGGAGGGAAACGAATTACCCTTTTTAATTGTACTTACTCAAGACTACAATGTATTTATAATTATACATCATAGATAACGGGTGAAAGATTCTAGGTTAAAGGTAAATCTACAGCGGGATGAACGGCTGTTGCATTAGAAGCCAGCTCAAAAAAAAAAACCATACCCGCTGATAGACACTTACTGTCCTGCAATGCCATTTTTTTCTAATGGTACAGCGTTACTAGGGGAATTAATAACGGCCATGATAATGCATTACATGCAAATGACACGAACCACAATCTCTATTTTAGGAAGACCATATCTGCCCGTAAAGGTGATTCTGATGCTGTAGTAACAAGTAAAACCTGGAAAATATTATCTGCCACCATTTTGACACAGATGTTGACCTTGTGCCAAGAGAAACAAGGTTCTCCTCGCTGATATTAGCCAGAGGAACGTCTCCAAGCCTTACAGCAAGTCATCCCACTGAAAAGATCTCTCTGGAGTTCAAAAGGTTTTGGTCGGGGTTTGAATCCTGGTTCCACATCACTCCGTGAGGAGCTAAGTAACCGAAGTGACATTATAACAAAGTCCCACCAAAACACCTTCAAGTGAACGCACAGGAAAAGCACTGCTTTTTTTTTTTTTTAATAAAATGTCCTTAGAGAAATGAAAAATGCAGAGAAGTAAAACAAGAAATACGAGGATACATACAATGCATCATCTGAAACACGTACGCTTCTTCTATTAACGTTTTCAGCCTTCATTTGCTTCTCTCCACAGAAAAATGTCCCTCTCCATAGAGTTTCTAGGGAAATAAGGGTGGCTTTTTCTTTACCGTAAACAGTTCCACAGCAGAACAAGATGTTAGCACAGCAGATACTGGAATAAGAGGAAGAAAAAGGAACTATAGCCCCAAAGTGTGGAATCTGGACATCTCTGCTGGGTAAAGCAGGACATCAGAAAATTGATGATTTTTGCTGCTTTTGAGATCATAAACATTTCAGACTGCTCGCATAGGCTTGGTTTGCAATCAGAACAGCAAACAACATGTTTGTTTGGGGTTTTTTTGTTTTAGTTTGGGGTTTTTTTTTAGTTTGGGGTTTTGACAGTGATTTAGAAGACAGTCTAGAAAACGCCTTGTGAAAACATCGGGGTTTTATTCAATAGTTCAGTATGTCTGCCACTCAGAAGTTGTATTTGAATTATTTCTGACTGTAGGAATAGAGGCTTAATGAAATGTTAAATATTTAAACAAACAAAAAAAAAATATCAGTAACATAGGGAGTGTAAACAGCATTATTTGGAAACCAGTGAAATTTCCAGAAGGTGAAAGAAGTAAGATAGCCACCTACAACACCAGAGAAGGAACTGGTTGACAAGCAGTGTGCAAGTCTTTTGATGCTGAACCAAAAGCACGGCTTGGACCTTCGGAGCAGTGCAGCTTGCAGGGAACTCCTGGGGTCGGAAGAGGCACGTGATGAGATGCGCAGCAGCAGCCTCCTCCTCCTCCTCCCTGGCAGCTCGGCGGGCACGAGCCCTGCCGCAAAGTCCCCGCACGCTTGAGTCACGCATCCTTATCTGCGGCCCTGAGAGACGAAGCCGTCACGCGGCCGTTTCTCTGCGGGTGAAAGTCATGCCAAGGCTTTTCAGCCGCATCCCAAAAGTTTCCGTTGCTGTTTAAACATCGCCCAACACAAAGCAACGGCGAACACAGCCCTGAAGCACACGAGGGGCGTTCAAAACCAATGGGAATAAAACGGGTGGGCTGTGGCCTTTTGAACCTGTCTGATCGAACCCACCCCGCAGCGGGTGAACCCTGACCACACCAAAGGCTCCGCAGCCTCAGCTACTGCTTACAGAAAAACCAGGGTTTTATCCCGCATTTGGACGCTCGCAAACAACGGCCAAAATAGGTTTCATCCTATGCTGGACTGATCAAGATATTGTATATAATGGATACTTCAGCAAAACGCATTGTTCTTAGAAAGTAATTGCAGAAAGGTACTGGAGGGTCTTCACCTTAATTGATTTTTTTTTTTTATTCCAGTTTCCTAAGGAAATGAGATTCGTGCAATGAGATTGTCTGTGTCTGTCTGCCCGTCCCCCTCTCATCTCATCCCCCTAATAACTCTGGAGCCGATTGACCAATTACAACTGAGTTTGACAGAGGAAGGAGGTCTCAGAGATATCAAATTCCCGTATCCCTCATGAAAGCAGGCAGCCAAGCAGAGGAGACAGCCTTTGATAACGTGCCCAGGAAGGAAGGGCCAGGAAATCTACCTGGGAAAAGATTCTTCCTGATTGGGGAAGATTTTAAGTCTATACTTTATTTCTCAGATGTCTAAGGAGGAACAACCACAAAACCCAACTACATAGAAAACCAGACTTTGTTCTGCAACTCGCTGAATTACTTGTTCACTATTTAGGTAAATTCAGTTTTTGTATGGACAATCTCCAGACCAATACAAGAAGAAAGAAAACACAAGAGGAGATCAGGAAAGAAATATGACTTTGCTTTGCAGCCTCCATATTGATTTCCACCTCCATTAAAAAAAAAAAAAATTCCAAAAATTTCCTTCCCCAGCCCATCCTTAAAAATCTCACTTCGAACTCCATTATCTGCCTAATTAAATTTTGGATGTATAAAACTGTTAGGCCCATCTTTCAGGAGACTGTACGCTTTAATCGCAATTACATGCTGCATATTTCATGATATATTTCTTTTGCGTATAATTAGGAATAAAAAATGTAATCCCAAAAAGATGTTTAATAATTTAAATCCTGAGGATTTGATTAAAAGCATTCAAGGATTGCAAATGACAGGGAAAGAACAGTGACTCCATTATAACCAAGGGAAAAATTCAAGGACTTTAAGCACTACTTTGATTTTTCAAACCAAGCACCATGATCTTAAAAACAAAGATTTTAAACAGGAATGGACAGATACATTTCCCCGGGTATATTCCTGCCATTTAATTTGTGGCACAAGACCGAGGTTTTTGCACAGAAGGCCAGATGTTTACTTTTAAAAGTTTATCTACAAATATTTCTCACAATGTTTCCCCTTAGCAGAAGTGAAGGTACTGTGGCAGAGCAGGGCGCTTATCTTACCACTCCGGCAGCACCACCTTCCCGCAGTCGTGTGTTTGCAGGCCACCACACAAAATCTTCGCACGAAGAATCAAACAATCTCAACATAAAAAATATAGATGGAAGAAGCCAGTCATGTTCTCAAAACACGTAATGTACAAATACAAGAGTTATTTATACATCTTATTAGAGTCTGTGTCACCAGCTGGCATCTTTAAATGATCCAGAGGATGGTATGGATTATCAGCAGCACATAAAAAATTAAAAACAGTGACTTTACATATTCAAGCAAATGTCAAAGTATAGGCTATGTGCCGTCACGGGACTGTGAGCAGAGAGACCTCTCCCACTGACAAATACCCCACGTGATTGTTTCCAGGGAAAATATACCTGCAGCTTCTCAACAACTCCATAGCAGCGGACAAGCTTCCTACAACGCACGAAGCCGAAGCTGCGTGTGTAGCACTGCAGCAACTGCAGCCACCGACTCCCCAGAAGAACATGAAATGTCTGTGTGGGACAAGAAAACTGATTTGTCAATAAGAGACATCAGAAACGGAGGGTGTTAGAACACTGTAAAAAAAAATATATATTATTTTTTTTTCTTGATGTCTCCACTCATTTGTCTGCTGCACGGGCTACAGCTGTGCAAATTTTTTTTTGAGCTTTACAAAGCAGATTACAAATTCTTTACTTAATATTTCCTAATAGTCTTTGATTTGCAGGGCCTGAATTATATGTTTTTTCTGCTTAGATAACACTATGAAGAAACACGATGGCACATTTCATTATTATTTTTAAAAGCACAACCTCTGAAAATGCTTGCACTTTCTACTTTCATCCTGCTACATCTATCCTTCACTAAAATAGTAAATAAATCTTTGTACCTCTTTGTGCTACTTAGCACTATTATATATCAACACAACAGTGTATACTGTACCATCATATGAGATAAATTTGCATTTAAGAAGATTCATCTAAGGATCTTCACTCTCCTTTAACAATTTGGTCTCATTTACCTTTACACAGAAGCACTGTTTGTTTGACTGGCAAAAAAATTACATCACAGGAACAAAAAAAAGATTAACTTTAATAACTCCCCACAGTAAGTCTACAGCGGAGGCAAAAAATTAAACCAATTACATGAGCAAGGATTCAAGAAATCTGTTCAAATCCTGCCTTTGCTCTGTGACAAGGAAATTCGCTTCCTTATTCTGTGCCTCTGTTGACATCTGTGGAATGAGAATATTCTTCTCTCTCAACCTTTGCCTGTCTTATCTATTTAGAGAGCAAATTCTGAAGCCAGGATCATTTCTTACAAAGCATCCATGCAGTGCTGAGAATAAGGCAATTGGTGTCTTTGTTGCATTGTTGTCGCTGCAGAACAGCAGTGGTTTGCAGAAAACGCAAGCAGGGAAAAGCAACCCTTGCTTAGTTTAATTCTTGGGAACTCTTTGGCATAAGTGAATAAACTATAGCTTTGGTTTTACTTGAGGCTACCTTGCTCTGTTTTTACCAGAAGAGAATGCAGTGGTTTTCTGTAAGTGGGGAATTGATTAAAATACACCACTACACGCTACGCTGGCACAAGAGTTGTTTAGTGCCAGCTGACGGTGAAGCGAGCTGCAAGCTTAAACTACAATTACTGTAAGACTGATGCAAACAAAATATCTGTACAGCAAATAAGAATCAGCTACTCTGCTTTATTAACCACATACGAGTTCAGAAATGCCTACAAAGTGAATACATACATTGAATTTAAGAAGTACGATGGTCTTGTTTAAGGGGAGAGTTCCGCAGAGCTTCCTCCCAGGCGGAGCTCCCAGCGCCCACCGGCCCCGCTGTGCCAGGGCACGCCGACGGGGCGGGCTGGTAAGCATGGGCTGAGACGAGTCTGCCTGCACACGGTGGTGGTGTGGGACACGGAGGGAAATAAAAGCTTATTTAAGAACTTAAGAGTTCGAAACAAATAGGAATCCCTGCCTCTGTTGCAATAAATGCCAGCTTGCTCTAACAGAAGCAACGCCGGGTGACTGAACGCTCAGAGGCAAATCGAGCGGTGGAACAGCCGTGAGTACAACCAGCACCAGCTTGTCTTCCCTGCCTGAAGACGGAACCGGTTAAAGCTACACCATTCCCAGCGGATGCTTCTCTAACCTGCCCTTGAGAAATTCCACAGATGGAGACACCGCAGCATCCCCAGGCAATTTATTCCTGGGCTTAACCATCCTCAGAAAGTTTTTCCAAATGTCCAGACTAATCTCTGCTGCAATTTAAGCTCGTTATGCCTGGTCCCAGTCCCACTGGACATGGAGAACAGTTTATTCCCTTCCACTTTGCAGGTAATCACAGGAGACTCTGAAGAGCGATCACATCTCCCGTGTCGCTATCGTGCGTTAGCACATTCACATCTTTTCATGCTACAGGAAAACACACGATACAGTAAAAAAGCGCCGCACGCCTAGCCTTAGGAAATCAGACATCTTTCACAGGAAGCGCCTGCAGCGTATCAGCTGTAAGAACATCTGGGCGAGTCCTATATTTGACTTTCCATTTCTAAATTCTACTTATCTAGATTACAAAGTATCACTTCAATACTATTTTGAACAAAGAAGCCTGACGCATTTCAAAGCGAATGCCACGTTGCTGGAGGACTACAAGTTATCAGTTGCATATTGACTAAAAAATTACTAGTGTTGTGGTTATGATTATACTAAACAACATAAAAGCAGCTAATGGTGTAATCACCAGAACAGATGTCTGCTAGTGAAAAGAAATAGGTTCTGCTCCAGATCACTAATACCAATCACCGAAGGTGGACGTGCCATTTAGGCCAACATTTGCAAGAGCATCCAACAGTAGAAACACCCAGCTTTTGGGTATCTCCCTTAACAGACACACCAGCTGAATTACTGCTGAACTGCTGAATTACTGACCACCCTAGCTACAGAAAAACCTTAATTTTCAAGGCAGTAAAATCTACTGGAGGCTTACAAAAGTGTGAGACAGTTAAGGAAGATGGAGCTAGCCATACCTGCACAGCTTTGGAAAGGTCACTCTCCACGGCGTCACCTAAGCCTTTGTGTTCGGGGCTTAGAGTTCAGCTTTGAGCTCAGAGCAGACTGGTTTTGCTCGGGAAAAGGCCCATCTAAGGGACGCATTTTTTCTATATTTATTATAATTGCAGCAGCAGCACAACACTTCACACCTGGGATACAGCAGATCTCCAGACTTGTATGCGGTAACCATACCCTGATTATCTTCAAGCACTGGCCAACAGAAAAAAGTACACTTACCAGCACGCTTTTGTAACATTCAGGGCACAGATGCCACTTGGCTTCCAACACCACAGAGTTACGAGGCTCTTGTGAGAGACAACCCGCGCTATTTTTTCCTGCAAGCAGTCAACAGTGATTGATGACTCTATTAGAATGACAGCTATGACTCCATGTTTTCTGTATGGCCCTCAACACCGTGCAAAAAGCAATGACTTAAGGAGCTTTTTTAGATCTCAGTTCCTCTGATCAAGAGTCAGTATATCCTCTTTGTTCAGCTGCTTGTTATATGGGTCAGAAAAGGCTTGTTTTCGTGATTTATCCAGCTTATGAACCTCTGCTTTGACCTGCATTTCTAGAAGAGAGCTAATAAAAGGAAGATTAATCTGGTAAAAGAAATAGCCCTATTCCAACTGCACATATTCGTACCTAACACACGGACATAGCTGTAGCCCTGACCAACTAATGTTTCTCTTCTCTGTTATGCCCAGTTGTCTCTCAACCTTCTACAGACTCCTTTGTTTCAAGCATTTACATCAAACACCGACTCACCAGAAGGAATTTTCCTACCATTTTTAAGCCAAAATAAACCAGTAAGTTCAATTCATTTCCTCCTACGTGTCTGGGACTACCTTTGTCCACTGAAGCATGCAGATGGCACACCAAGCATTAACAGTTTTCCTTCCCTGATACTTACCAAGGAAAAGTTGCACAGGTGGCATCATTATCATGTGTCTACTTTGTTAACCAAACTATTTGGAATTCCCCTAATTCTTCCTTTGTGTTCCCCTACTTTGTCTAGCTCCTGTTTCACTTTGTTCCCCTCACTTTTACATCGCTGTAACTCCCCACACTACCCTCTCTCTATTTCACATGTTCCTTTCTCCACACCATCACTCAACCACCTTTTCATTAGTCCCAGCCTATTTCTGCCTTCACACATTATTTGGACCCATCCTCACTTCAGCTCTCTTCTCCACAAGCAGGGTCACTGTTGTACTTCTAGGTAATGACAAAATTACTTTTTGTGGGCTCAAGCTTGTATTTTTTAATATTATATTCTCTCAGCAGAGAAGAGATGGAGAAACAACAGATGCTGTGTATATGTTTGTCCTGCAAATATATGGGTATTTAAACCTGCATGCACACACACGTGGTCTGGGATGCTGGAACGCTTGACAGTGTTCTTAACACAAAGTCTGCTGTCTCAGCCCACAGTCACCCCTCAAACCAGCGATTTTGCTCACTATTTCTTTGCCAGTCATTCTCACAGAAACCTTTGGTTCCCACATCTAGGCCCCAGACCCCATGTATCAACTCATTTCTCAAAAAAAAAAAAGAAAGAGAAACCCCAACCCAAACACCAAGAGGTCATCACTTCATAAGCTGACATAAAAAATTCAACCTTTGCCTACATCAGGGTCATGTATCTCCAACGCACAAACGCCACTTAGAATTGGAAGAAACAGGGATGCTGCGCATCTGTCAGAACAGAGGCTGGATGCTACTGTAATGACGGCATTATTCATATTTAATTCTGGAAGATCTTTATTTTTTTTTAAACCTATCAAAAGCACTTTATATCACCAAAGAATCCATATCTAGCTCATGACAAATTATAAAGTATTCCACTGTTTACAATCTCTATCTGGTAACAAGTTTGTTAGCTTGCTGCACACAAAGAGCCCAGCTTCCCCTCCATCACCACCTTCTTTCAAACTTTACTACTGTTGTTGGCAATTGTGTTTTCTTAAAGGTAAAAAAGTACTCCCACAGGCTAAGCAGGCACTAATAACTCAGAAGTTGGAAGCATGACTCCAATCACCACTCCAAAATACCCACACCTGAATCACCTCTGATAAGCCCCACAGGAGTTTTGCTCTGTCCCTCCTCACTATCCACTACGAAGTGAATACTTCAGTATTAAATACTTGCCAAACACCAGACACCAGCTACTATTAAGAAAGCAGTCTGACAGTCTGTTCTGCAAACGGAGTCAGATGAGATAGCTTTTAGTAGTGGTATTAATCAGAAAGCATTTATCTCTATTTCCCCAAGCCAGTCAGGAATGTGCAACATTGAATATACTGTATTTAGTAGTGGATGGATCTGCAGGTTTAGTCTCCTGAGCAGATCTACATTCCTGCTTAGAAAAAACAAACACACAGTCTCTAAGTTGTTTTTCTAATACTACTTTCCCAAGAAATTTTTTATTTGTCCAAGTTCAAGTATCTTCTCACACCTACACCCCACCCAAAATCCTCAAGAGGCTGATACAAAATCTGATTACAAATTAGACTTGTTACTAGCTGGCAATAAGGAAACAAGACATCCACAGAAACAGCACATTTTCGTGGGTTTTGTGGCCAGAATGACATTTCCACTCTTGGGAAACTCCTTTTTTCTACCTTTCCACTTGTGTTACTCCATAAACCCTGGGCTATCAGGTCAGATCTGCAGATTTGGAACAGACCACTCAGCTACAGCCTGAAACTCTACATTTTTTTTTCCCCCTCTACCCTCAATTCTTCCCAAGCATCATTAATTTTAGACTTGTATGCAGTACGTGGGGAAAAAAGAAAAAAACACAACAAAAAAACACACCACACTAACAGTACCACATGGTTCAAGTTCCTTCCTCCAGAAACAGTTAATGGTTCTCCAGTAATGATCAAACAAGCACACCTAATACAACTTCAGGCTTTCACAGCCCTGTGAAAACATTGCCCAGAGAGTCAGCGTCTCCAGGTAATGAAGAAACTCCCAGTTTACCTCCCCAGGAAAAGACCAAAGGTTCAGAAATTTCCTGTCCGGAAGATCTAGAATGCAAGAATTCTTACAACTTTAAGGTTTGGTCTTAACATTTGTTTCACAAACAGCACAGGTTATTACACAAAGTATTTGTTTTCAAAAACCTATGGATATTTATTGAACAATTATGAGACCACTGGAAGTTTTCATAGTTAGATACTACAAAATGTGGTAAGTTTTTATAAAGGTATATGCAAAGTTGCCTACAGGACTGAACTAATTTAGCTACAGACAGCAGATAAAGAAAACATTTTCACTAACATTATAAGCAGGCAAGTAATGACAGATTAAGACATACTACAAACAAATATTTCTTAGTTAAAAACAACATCAGTACAAAGATTGTTCTTCTCACTTCTATTGTTTTAGTTTCATCTTGCTAGGAGCAGGTGGGCACCTCTTGTAGAGAAGAAGTATCACCAGAAGTCTAAGCAGACCTCTAAGTAGACCTGAAACGAATAAACTATATTTCAGCAAGCAATATTTAGAGTAATCATAAGCAGGTAAAAAACATCTGACATTCTCTAAGAGCAGAAATGTGTAGACTTTCACTTGTATCAAGATACAGCATATAATAATTTAGAGGTCAAAAAGCTGATCTTGCCAAGTTTTCTTTACACAATATGACACCATCTTGATGCATTTGAAAATGCATTGTGCAGAAATGCTAAGTGATTCAAATTAATATGCAAAAAAGATCACTATGAAACAACTATTCGTCTTCTGTCCTAATAACTTATTTTTAGAATAAACCAGAGATGACTCACACTACTGTAACGTTAAAATATACACATCATTCTTAGTGCCCTAAGGTTGGCACAAGCAACTTGTAAATGTCAGAAAAGCATACAAACCTTGTTAATGTTTTCAGAAATTCATTTAAAGATAGAAACAGGTCCAAAAAGATGCCTGTCTAAATGCATTGCAATTACGTTACAATTATTTTCCAAATACACAGATATGCTCTGTCTTTTCTCAGCTCATTACTGACTCAAACAATTTGCTCTTCTGGGATCAATTGTTTGCTAATAAATAATTGTTTACAGTCACAAAATGATATTAAGGAGTATTCTTATTAGTTTTCCTTCTACAGCCTAATAAGATTCAAAACTAGCTGATTCCCAAGAGTCTAACCTTAACCTTGCTGTGTTTAACAGCCCAGGAAATGATGAACCATCTGTTTCAGAAAATAATGGAGGGCCAGGAGGAAATATTGTTTAATTGTAGATTAACCTCCTCATACGGCAGAATGAAGCATCTACAGAATTAGCAACCATAACTAGCAATGAACAAAAATAACTGAAAGTAGTTTTTACTATTACAAGACCAATAGCAGCAAGTATTCTTCTATCACCTTTTCTTTTTTTTTAAACCCTTCCAAATCTAACAAGAACATCTGTTCTTAAGATAAATTTTAATTACCATCTTTGGAATTTTTTTTTTCACTTGAGGAAGCCCCAGAAATAAACACTGAAATAGTTCTGGTTTCCTTTTTCCATGAGTATCAAAATTATTTTAAAACACACATCTCCAAGTGAGAGATAGTGTATTTATTCTTCTGTAACTTCCACCTCACATCTCCACAGCGATAAAATGGCTGCTCCGAAGCAATATACAAGTCACTTAAGGGAGGAGGAAGGAAGGTCTTGAGGTTTTAAACGCAAGAATTTTGATCACTTATGCATGTCTATTTACATAGCCACTTAGACACTAAATAATGGAGACAACCAGATAAAGCGTAAGACACTGAGTACCGGAAATAAAAAAAAAACAGCAATGACAAACCACGGGAATTTGAAAATAAAAACAACCGCTCCTGTGCTAGCATAATGAAGACTAGTGCAATTCTGCACTGTGACAGCAATTTTTCTATATAACATTCATGCCAAAGCGAGCTTAACAGAAATCTTTTACCTCCATCAATCAGTTTGCCCCATTTTGACAGCAACAATGATAGAAAAGTGTGTTATCAGAGGGCCGCAAACTCCAGTACATGGGAACTGAGAAAGATTTTCCTTGACTTCACACAACCTTCCTAGAACAGCATCAAGATTCACTTCTGACTGTGACAGAAGTGTGACTGTGCATATTCAAGTGTATACAGATTTCATTAATTCTAGGTTTTAAATATCCAAACACACTAACATTTACTCAATAAATTATTCTTGAATTCTTCACTTAATTCTTGAAGCAATGAGCTAGCAATAACTCCACAGTTTCGTATAATAGCACCTATTCAAAAAGGATAAGAGTTTGACATTCTTCTCCTACTAAACAACTAGGCACAATTTTATCCATCAGACGTCTATCAACCTACGGATATTGAAAGCTTGGGCAAACAAGATAAAATCAAAACCAACCCCACTGTCAGGCTGCACTATCTCCTGGCATCAATAATGCTATTCATGAATTTAGGAAAATTAATAAATCTTGGGATGAATGCTCCGAAAGGCTCAAATACAGGTGAAGCATACTCACTTAGGTTTTGTTTCTGCATCTGTCACTTGGCGAATATAGATACCATCTTCAGGATGTTCAATGTCATCCATTTCGTACATATATGAAGAAGCTATTGCAAGGGTAGTTCCATCGTTGCTGAAGGCAAGTGATGCTATGCTTGTGGGATACCGATGGAACTGACACAGCCGCTTCTTATTAAATGGATCCCAAATATTTACAAATCCATCGGAACCTCCTGAAAATTAATGTTTAAAAACTGTTTGTAAATTATAATTGGGAGAACGGTAAGACTGAAAAGATACAGCAGAGAAGAAAAGGAAGGAAAAGAGAAAACTACCTGGAGTTACTTTGTCAGTAAAAACACAGGGTTACACAGAGTTGCATAATTCAGTAAAGAGCATGACAAGTATTTCCCTAAATCCTTGTTAAAGCAATTAACTCTCACTGCATCAAGTAATTTAAAAACCCTGCTCATTCCAAGAAATACAATTTCAACGCTTAAAAATCAGGGGCATACAAAGTAACGGCTGACCTGTTTACACCAAAACTAAAGGAATTGATGCAAGCATTACAAAAAATTGAGTATCTACTCTACCTGTAGCAAACGTGTTGTGGACATTATGGAAAGAAATAGCATTAACTGGATAAATCTGCTCAATGTTGTTTTCCTTCAAACGGTGACATTTGAATGCATATTTCTTCTTCTGGATTTCTGGACTTGGATCCAAATACTCCACTGCAACACGACCTTCAATAGAACTTAAAACATAACCCTACCAAAAAAATTTGAAGAGACACATTTTAGAAGCTCACAACTGGAGAAGAGATTGCAATACAATTTATCTTATACCCCTCTAAATTCAAATAAATGAAGCGTAAACAGTCTTAAATAGCGTACAACTAGAAATTGTTTGTTACCACAGACCCACGGCATCATCAATAAAAATCTGCTTCTAAGAAAGCAATAATGCAGAAAAAAGCTTTCCGAGAGAGATTCTCATTGTACCATTGTTTTAAGCCGACAGTGAGACTTTTGATTACCCCTATAGGTCCAAACACAAGTTGATTTGGGGGGGGGGGGGGGAAATGTTAAGAACCCCTCATATTTGCCCACCCACCCCCTGGGATAAATATCTGAAATGTTAGAGATACTCATCAGACTATTTAGTTTCAGAATTACATTAAAATTACTTCAGAGCTTTATACTAGCAACTAAACACTTGAGTTGAAATAGTATTTTCAGTGAAACTTGATTATAAGTGGTGTCCACTTATCCAGTTAATTACAGTCCTGACTTGGAGCGACCTGAGATGCTTTTATTATAATTTCTGAGTTAAACCCACAATAGATTTTTTCAGAAATAGGATTGTAAGGATATCAAGCTATAGCAAGGTTCTTTAAAATCCATAACACAATACAATCTGGAAGATCAGCTTGTTTTACTGTAACTAGAACTGAAAATGGA
This sequence comes from Opisthocomus hoazin, assembly GCF_030867145.1. NCBI lineage: Eukaryota > Metazoa > Chordata > Aves > Opisthocomiformes > Opisthocomidae > Opisthocomus > Opisthocomus hoazin. The sequence goes on along the minus strand of NC_134419.1, from coordinate 75,746,319 downwards.
CAAAGCGTCCATGCCAGTTCTAGAACAACTAGGTCTCGCAACTCCTGTACTATGTACACAGGGAAATTCCCTTCCAGACTAGTTTGTCAGAAAAAGCTAATCTTCTTGCTTTACTTCGGAAAGTAAATACCACAGATACAATACGTTAACATACACAGAACAGCAGTATGATCATTTAAATTGTACAGTTCCCCCGAAATAATGGATCATGGGTTCTTGAGTGCATGACACAGACTCACAGTTAAAGAAATAAGATATACAGAAATGACATTCATATAGTTTTAATCCTGCCCCTGTTCACAGCCTATTAAAGAACACAGGGCTACAGTGCAGGAAGGCTGCTGGGCAGCCGCCAGTTCGGTCTTCCTCTCTTCTACTGCAACTTTGCGGGGTTTTGGTTTGTTTTGGTTTTTAATTACATCAGCATTGTGATGCATTAAAGAGGTTATTTTAAAAAAGCAGACAAAACTGAGGAAAAAAAAAAAAAGAAAACATAATACGCTGCAAAGTCAGCGGCAAACGTTCCTAAGCGGCGCTACCTGAAGAGGGTTAACCCAGAACAAGAAGCCTTAACACCACTCCTCCCCCCGCCAAGAGTTTGATTGACCAGAAACTTTTTAAAATTACAGAAAGATGCAGAAAACTTGAAAAATAAACCCCCAGTTTTCCTAAACAATATCCAGCAGAAATATAATTACGGGCATGGTTCCCATACCTGTTTATTGGGAAATGCTCTGATACAGCGGGTCTGGTATTTCAGGCTTGATTCTCTTCGCTGCTGAACATACCCCATGTTCCTCAAATCCCACACCAGCACCCTCCGACCTGCCGTCCCCACAATTAGTCTGTCTCCAGACACAGACAGCGTGTAGACCTTTAAAAAAAAAATTACAATACTTAACACTGCTTAGCCTGGATATCCATTGGTTTTTTGTATAAAATATAATACACAACAACAAAACAGGCGACTTCTAGAATAAGGTCTATAGCTACAGGATTCCCTTTAGCTTTAACCCATAATTCAAATTTGGGATAAACAGCAGCGGTGTGCATCTGGGTAGTGATAAGACACTGATGTAGCATTTCAAAAGCTCACTCTTAATTCTGTATCCAAGCACACAGCTGAAAAAAAAAATCAAGCCCAACACAGTTCCATATTACATATAACTAATTTCAAAAAAAAAATTAATAGGCATACGCACTTGTGCAGTTCTAAATTTCAAGCACGTTTGTTGAGTTACCAGTCTCCAGACCTCAGTAATATCTACATAATCTTCCACACGTGAGACTTCTTCCTTTTGCTGGTATTACCCGAGTTCTAAATGCTACACGTGTACAGAAATATTTATGTATAATTCAAAAGAGAAATCAGCATTACTCAAGTTTTCCTCAAAAATTATTTCAAGCATTAAATTTACTGCATATTTCAAGGAAAGAGGAAAACAGATACAAAACAACGAGGGGGGGGCATGGATATTGGAATTCATCTCTGCTTGGTATGCACAGCTTGCATTCCCCTCTATCAATTCACGATCACGCAGTTTAGTCCCACAATACCACATCACATATTTTCTTCCCAATTTTCCTCCATCTGGTAATAATGTGCTTTTCTTTTTAAACAGAATACTCCAAGCTGAGCTTCATGTTAATAAAGGGAAATAAGTTGCCAAGCAATCATTACAAAAACAGTGCTTTGTATACTTTAATAAAACTAAGTGAAACTGAAGGAAGCAGTATGCTTGACATCATTATAAAAGACTATGGCTTGGAATTTCAACTCTACTCCAAAAACCAGTTCAGAGGCTCTAACTCTTGTTTATCAAATTTCTCATTAAAATATTCAGCATATAAATCGTTCTGTTTCCAACTATACTTGGGATGCAGTTAATCTGGAAACACATTTAAAAAAGAAGAAAGGTTCAGCCAAAAACTCTGTGCTATCAAACGAATTGCAAGTTGTTGATGCACAAGCAAGATGGAATCCAGCGGCCTGTAGCTATCCTGTCACCGAGCTGCTAACGAGAGCAAACTCTGAAAGTGAGCTTTTTCAAAAGTGATCTAATGCAGCTGAATACATAGGAAACAGATATCGTATATACCTCAGATGAAGAATCAAAACTGTAAGATATCTGGTACCCTGCCAGGAGGAGCAAATTTACTCTTGGCATGTGCTTGTACAACTTCACTCAAGCACCCAGTTTCACTTTCTGGTTCTCTGATAAAGCCCAATAAAGCGATTTGGTTCTTGGTAAAACTGCACTGAAATATCAAGACAAAACAACTACTATCTTCATCTGCTACAAACATTTCTGCAGAAATTACGTCTTCAAAAAAGTTAGTTTCTAATTAATAAACCTAAGCCAACAGGTGTGTGCATGTGCACATGTACATGTGTATATATATACACACACGTATATACACATTAAAAAAACTTCCTTTAATCCACATTCATTCAGCATGCATTCTTGCTCTTAAATGTGATTACTGCACCTCCCTCTCAACACTGAGGACTTAAGATGGCAAATGTCTCAAATGTTCACATAGGAGTTGCCTAAAATTTCTGATGATCCCAAAGGCCAAGCACCACTTACCTATAAAAAGGGCAAGAAAACTTTGAGCCAGCAGTAGTTACACACTTTAACAAGACAGTTTTTCAAACCTCCCTTCATTATCGATGTAAAAAATGAGCCGAAAATATTAATAAACATTTTATATAATGTGTTTCTATACATGTAAACAAAGGCATAAAGAGCATTAAATATCTTAAATCTTCTTTACAAACTGATGTCACACCTGTACAGTAAGTATTCTTTCTACGCTACACACTCATAAATCAAATGAAACCTTTGTCATGCAGTTGAGTAGGTGTACACATTTATCAAAGGCAGCATTAAAAAAATGACATAATGAACCTTGCTGAACCAATAAGCATCTTGATTCACTGTGGCTGTCCATTATATGATATTCTGTCAGCAATTTATCACAGTTCTTTACATGCTACATACAACTATAAATCAAAAGTAGAAATAATGCAATTACTTTATTCTGAACAAAGGTCTCGCCAGAAGTAGTTTCAGCTATGTTGTAACAAAAGTAACAGCTATTTAGATGCAACAGGGAACAAAATGATGGCTCGTAATTATGACTCGACAATACAATGTGACAGAGCTAAAGGAAATTTTAAAAAGGTGTAGGCAAAAAAAATATTTTTATGTAAAATTATCCGGCCACTCAGTCTGTGTTTAGGAGTCTATGAAAAAAAACAAGAAATGATTGTTCTGTATTTCTTTCAACAACACCATTCTAAGCAGTATAAAGATTAACACACTATATAACCATTAGAAAAAGCTTCAGACATTACATTTTACCTTATTTCTCTTGGTCTCTCATTTTAGTGTTAGGATTTTAGTGTTTAGGATTTCAGTGTTAGGAGAGCATCTGAATTTACAGGGCATTACTACAATGACAGGTAAATTACAATACAAACAATTCTGTTCAATCTTTTACTCCAAGTGAAAAATCAAAATACTATTTCAGGCAACATAACTGGCCTCCTACTACATCTCTATGCACATTTCAAAACAAGCAGACCTTATGACTACCAGGATCCGATATAGCTAAAAGTCTTCACATTCAAGGAAATCGATAACACATATCACAATTAAGCCAAGGATTATTAACAATTGTTTCAATTTCACATGCTGTTTTTGTTAGATTTTGTTTCCTCAAGCTTATTTTAAATTAAACAAATTTGGTCCATTACAAGCGCTAAGAATCAAGTTATGCACTCCTACTGATCAAAGCCCAAAGCCTCAACCTAAAAATCACAATATATTCTGAGTATCGGTATTTTACAACGCAACATTTTCACAGCTTAAAAACCATTCTTTTCAAATTCACTTCAGCTTAATACAGTGTCCTGTGTGGTGATGTTTTACATCCAGTCACTGGATGTATTATTTAACGTATCACTTGGAATACAGCATCTGGTACACACCTTTTCAGGTTGAGAGAAGGTTCCTGCATTACAAGGAGTTCTGGGATCCCACAGCTTAACTGTCTGATCCCAGCTGCCAGTCACCATGACATTCACTTCTGGGCAATACTCAACACACCTGATAGGAGCATCATGGGCACCAACAAGGTTTTCTGTAAGAAAAGACAACATATTGTAACTTCACCGGCTCTGCAGACAGTCAGAATGTGTTGAATACAGAATAAAAAAAGGAGACACCACGGTGGTACGAACACGCTCTTTTCTGACGTCCCCATGGGTGTATTGATACGCTAGGAGTCCCTTTAAAGACAGTTCAGTCTTCGGAAGCATAACTTTTGCAAAGAGCAGGAATGTTTAAATTTAAACTTATATGTCTCCTGAGATTATGAAAGCAAGTTAAGAATTTTAGGCAGTCATGAAGAGATCTTTTGAAGTATAAAGAACTGTTCAGTATCAAATGGTATCACCGCCTGCGAGGCTGACACCAGTACAGAAAACGACTTCAGCTTGTAAACTGTAACATAATAAAGGAATATCATATTAATAAACTTATTAATATAAACACTTCTAGAAAGTCACCTATAACAGAATTATTTGACCTTTTCCATAACTTTACTGTGCACACAAGTTTGTCGAGCCCTGGCTATTGGTTGGTTCTGGTGACTGCATTTGTCTCAGGCTGAGACTTGCTTTTTTTATAATATGCATACGAACACACAAAGGCACCAGACAAACTAATTCTGTATCTTGCACCAATGAGGCACTGGAACTGGGTTACTTTCAAGCAATGTTGTGTCAGAAAAAATGTAGCATAAGGCCATGATGTTTGACAAAGCAAAAGCTTTACTATATACATTCCGCCATACATGTGAAGACCATCCTAAATATGTCTAAACCACAAAACCTTTGAAAAATAACCTGCTCAGTTTTAGCTCTGCTTAGGTAATTCCCCCTAACCGAGACACAGTAGCCTATGGCAGAGCAGGATGATCATCAGAATCCAATCTGGCATCCTACAGCAAGCAGCTACCAAACTTTCCAGCAAACTGCCATACACTTCCGTGCTTTTAGGTGGTACTTACTAGGGCCACCAGTTATTCTGCTAGATAAAGGTACACACGATGCGAACCTTACATCGTCAGTGTGACAAGTATATAGCTATTTCCTTTCCTTCCATTTTCACCTTAAAATAAATAAGCAAAAAACACATGTAAAATACATCAATGAATACTCATCACGGGAAAAGTTTAAACTCTCAGTTTGGCAGCAACAGATTCTGCCCTTCTGTTAAAGGTGTTACAGCACAACCCTCAGTCGCACAGTAAGGAACACTGCCTTGTCCAGTGCCTCGGTGAGGAGAAAGGGCTGCATAGCAAGGGAGACTGCTGAGCACTGACAACTTAAATCAATAGAGGCTACTATGTAAGGCAAATGTCCCCCATCTATGAAACTTGATGCTCCACTCACGTAAGCATATAAACCTGAAGCTTAGACCAGTTGTTGAGACCACTTACAGAATTCAACTTGCTTACCTTGGTCCGTGTTCAGATCATGCATTTTCAATTGCTGATCTAATCCTCCGCTCCAGGCATGGGTAGGATCCTATAAAGCAAAAAATTTCACCTTATGACATACGTTAAGTTTCCCTGGCTGCTATACATTTAACCTCCCAGGCTCACAACAGAGGACTTGCTTTCAAGAGTTTTGGGAAGATGGGAACTAAGACACAAGGATTAAGATCCAGCCCAGATCTAAACAGTCAGCGGCTTTCCAAAATGTTTAAGTAAAGCACTTTGAGCTATACCATTTTTTTTTTATTATTATTTAAAAGTAAAACTAAAAAGGAACAAAACCAGTTACAGGCTATATGAAATATTTTCTATTTCTGTAACAGCAAAACACATAATGCTTATTTTTAAATGACCGCCAACCTAAGCCAGTTCCACCTAATTGAAGTGTATTCCTTCTAAAACTAGTTTGGAAACTAGAAACCTTTTGAGAATCTGTGTGTTGATCCACAGCACAGTGTTAGCTATGTGATAAAATGTTCAGTGAAAACAGCACCAGCATAATTAAAAATTTATACTGATCCTTAAAACACTCACTAACACATCAAGATCAAGGCACTGGAGGACATGCCAGAATACAATGCAAAAAAAGATGATGCTAACTGAAACCTTCTATTTCCACAAAAAAAAAAAAAAAAAAAAAAAATAGTCAAAACAAAACAGTGGCACCAATACACTTAGAGCATTCATATTTCAAATCCTGTGCATCAAAAACACAGAAATCAAGTGTCTGGTAAATGGCTCACTTGGAACAATGCCATGTTTCCAAAACAACCCTGTATGAGAAGGTTAAAAAGAAAAGAATAATTGGCTATGGGCATTTATTGTGAATAATGATTTCTGGCTATACAGCGCCAGTACAACCCTTTTCAAAAAACATGCACACAATTCACCATACCACTGCAGAAAAAGCACAAACCAGCTCAAATCACTTTTGCCTACCACTTCTACCAGAAGCAAATTACTTGTTTGCCTGCGCCTTTCACAGGCCATACCTGTACTTAGGACCAGAACGACACCATTTAAAAGAAGAATAATTGGCAGAAGCTGTTTTTTTTTTTTTTAAACCTAGAATTCAGGTAGGATTTCACTATCACTTTAATTTCAGGGACTGACAGTTTCTCACGTACCTCAGGCATTATAGGTCTATAAAATAATAATTAAAAAAAACCACCTCACACACTTACATAAAAAGCACAGTCAAGGACAGCTCCTGAATGTTGATATTTGAGCCTCATGGTGTTGGCAGGAACATCATAGAGCCGGACGGTAGTGTCCCAGGATGAAACAAGCAGGAACTGAGATGTATTTGGACTAAACTTTACCGATGAAATACCATCATCTGGAGTTTGATTTAGTTTGAACTCGTTTGATCCTGTCATCTGAAAAAAAGACAATAATGCCCAGATACAATTTTAGTAATAACAAGAACATAAGCCTAGCAAGTTAATTAGCTAACTGATCCATCTTAAAGGTAACTTAAAGTAGACCTGAAAAGTTTACTAGTTTTTACACAGAAAAAGTTCAGAACACACAGATTTCTGACAAACTTTCTAAAATTCAAGATGCTAATCACTGTCCAAGACTTCGATAAATTCCTCCCCCTACAGAGAGCTTTTAAATTTAAATATCAAATACAACATGGAATAAACAAAAAGTTTATTTTTATTATTATCATCTGTAAGCTTAGACCTTGCTACTTACAACTGTATTTTTCCCTCACTTAACTGTGTATGTGGCTGTATTTCTAAAACTAAATATTCAGAAATTACTGCCTGCATCAAGAAGCTACTTAAACGTACGCAGGCAGAACAGAATCCAATTTGAAAACTCCAGTGAAAAGCACTGATTTGTTCCTGATTTGGTATGACTGTCATTCACTTCCAAGAATTGCAGTTGGATCATCTTTAGATAGTTTTGGGCACTCTGCAACTTCCCAGTCGTTAGGTTTCCTTAAGTGCTATAAAATATTTCCAGTGAAGCAGCTTTAAGATTTTTTTTTTCCCCTCTTCAGAGTCTAAAGGTCAGATAACAAAGGCAAGTTATGCTTTGGGGGTACTGAAATGTAGAGCAAACACGTAACTGTGATGTGACTGGAAAAAAAAAAAATCAACAGTTCAATGACTGTGAAGGTAACTGGAGCACTCACTTCACGGGACTGGTTAATTGCATATACAAATATTCCAAGGAGAGCAGAGGCTATGAACAGTAAATTTCGGCTGGGAAGACAGCACAGACCTTACAAACACTCTGAAAGCAGAGACTGTTCATTAAATGTACGCCAACAAAACCACCAAAACTTTTTTTAAGGCTTCAGAAAGCTTTAACAGCACATTTCCCTTACGCTAAAAGGGCAGAGGAGAAGACTAAATAAGCTCAGATTTTCTATACCACTATCACTCCTGAATTTGTATGTACAACTGCAGAGGTTAAGATTAGACCTCAGAGAATAAACCAAGAGAGAAGGAGCAGATGAACTAGGACAAAGTTCTAATTTAGTGCACAATTACTCTAGTTCAGCACTTGTCAGTAACCGAACAATCATCAAGTTGTATAATAATGTGAGTGTTACACATTCTTACACTGGAAAAATTCCCCAAGTGGGAGCTTTGGCAGGTGTTCTGTAAGACACCCTTCAAGAAAAAAAGCCAAACACAAAGCCTATTTCTGCTATTTAAATGTGAAGGGAGACAAAAAATCTGTTTTAAGAATAGGAAATAAAAGCTTCTTCCTTAAACCCCTTTTTGAGCTCTGCTTTAGGAATAGTTGGGCAAAAGACAGAAATCAGAAGTTTGTCACACTTTTATTTCCATATGAACACTACAGAGAAATCGGCTCAACTTCATTCCACTTTAAACAGTGTACCTCTTCAAGTATTTCAGATACATGTGAAAAGACACAAAACCCAAAGGGATTCAGGACTATCAGAGTTAGACTGGAGGTACTAACTGCCTTGCCCACTTGCAGCAGAAAACTAAAACACGAGGGTTTGAGGGGCCTGCTACGACATTTACAAACCAGCCCAAACGCAATTCACATGCAGCACTCCAGGAAGCAGAGTTACTTACATCAGAAACCTGGAAGGATCTCCCAAGGGTATTTTTTTATCCAGGAAAAAAAAATAAAATAAATAGCAGAATTTAAATATATCCTACCTTTTTTTACATCTGTTATTAAAAAAGAAAAGAAGAATCACACAAAGAGCTCTGCACATGTTCACAAATGCAACAACTGCTTCACAACCGGGAGGGTGAAACAGCAGCAACTGCCCTGCCCACCTCAAACAGCAAGGTCCCGGTAAAATTTTGAAGCACAAGAGGTAACTCCTATAGAAAAAATATGACAGGGAAGACCTACGCCTGTGAAACTGCGATGCCGGCTTCGCTACAGCGTGCGCCTCCGCAATTCCGAAAGCTCGTTTTTTTTACCGAGCGGGTAAGAAACCAGCGCTTTCACAGCCCAACGCTCCCCGGACAAAGCAGGACCCCCAAACGGGCACCGACAGTACCGTTTTCATCTTGCTCGAGTTCCTCTCGCCGCTCCGCGCAGCGCCAAGGACAAGCTTCCTCCCCCGCACCAGCGGAGCACCGGAGGCACGGCGGCTCTCGCAGTCCGGTCCCGGAGAAGCGCGTCGGGATGCGGGAGGTGCTGCGGCGGGAAGGGAAGAGACTGAGAGCAGGGCCCGAGGGCTCCGGCACCCGCGGCCCCGCCGGGGAACGGACGCGAGGCCCGGTGCGGCTGAGGGGAGGCCCGGCGCGGCTGAGGGGAGGCCCGGCGCGGCTGAGGGGAGGCCCGGCGCGGCTGAGGGGAGGCCCGGCGCGGCTGAGGGGAGGCCGCCGCCCGCCCGCCCTCCCGGGGAAGGGGAGGCCCCCCAGGCCGAGGCGCCCGCTCCGCCGAGGCGCTGCCCCGCGACGTGCTACGCAGGCCTCCGCACCCCCCGCCCGGGTCCCGGGTCCCGGGTCCCGGCGGGGAGCTCGGCCCGGCCTCACCTCAGCGTTCCGCCCGGTCCCCGCGCCTCCGGCCTGCCGACAACCGCCACGCATGCGTACTTCCGCCCGCCCAGCAGCGCCGCGCCGCCATTGGTCAGTTCGAAAGGGCGGAACTACGCGTCCCGGCGTGCCCCGTGCGCCCGTCGCGAGGCATGCCGGGACTTGTAGTCCTCCGGGCCCGGCGAGGCGGGGAGCCTCTCCCCGCCGCTCCCGTTGCCATCGGCGGCCGCTGTCGGGCCGTCACAGCGTTAACGAGCAAACCCGAAATGCGAATTATTCACCCTAAAAAAAATCCTCCCGGGAGGCGGGGCGGCGGCAGGGGGACCCCATCCTGCCTGTACCGCCGGGCAAGGGCAGCACCGGGCGCGGCGGGGCCGCCCCCTCCCCAGCGCCGAAAGCCGCCGGATTTACCTTTCCGGGACCTTTATTTCTCTCCTTTTTTTGTTAGTTTGGGGTTTTTTTTTCGTTATCGCGTGAAGGCGCTCCCGCTGCCGCCGCCGCCGCCGCTCCGCCACCGCTTCCTGCGGGGTTCTCTCTTTTTTTTGTTTGTTTTTACGCGAAGGATGGGCTCCGGGAGCCGCCAGCCCAAACCCCCTCCTCTTGGCAAAATATCCCGCCAACCGGAAAAACGGGTCCCGTTCCCGTCAGTCGCTGCCGGGCGTTTGAGGAAGGCCCCTTCATCTTCCTCATCTTCGCCTTCTTCGTCGGCTTCGTTCTCTGGCTAAGCGCGGGGGGACGGGTCCCCCGCCGGCCCCCGGGCAGGGGTACGGGCTGCCCGCCTGGGATCCGCCGCGGGGAACGAGACCACGAGCAGGAGGCGCGAAAAACTGAATAAAATAAAATACAGTAAAATAAAGTAAAACAAAATAGACTAAAATAAAATAAAAACAAATACAATAAAACAAAATAAAATAATATAAAGTAAAATAAAGTAATACAAAGTAAAATAAAGTAAAACAAAGTAAAATAAAATAAAATAAAGGAGAATAAAGGAAAATATCATAAAATAAAATACGATAAAGGAAAATAAAATAAAATACGATAAAATAAAATAAAATACGATAAAATAAAATAAAATAAAATAAAATAAAATAAAATAAAATAAAATAAAATAAAATAAAATAAAATAAAATAAAATAAGCAAACCCTCGGCGCTACAGGTCGTTTTCGCTCTCCCGTGCAGCCTCCCCCGGGCTCGGCCACCGGGAACACGCGATCGAGCCGGCAAATTTACAAACGAGGCTTAAAACGTTTTATTCTGTCTTTCTTTAAAAATATTTACAGATCTGAAATAACGCTTTTTTGTAATTTTTTTTTTTTTTTTTCCCTTCCAGCGGCAGGATAACGGGAGGGGAGCGGGACCCCCGGGCTCTCCTGTTGCCCGTCCCTCCCCTCAGTTTCGTTCCTCTGTCCCCGGCGCGGAGCCGGGCCGAGACCCCGCACGGCGGCCCCGCTCCCGGTCCCGGCCCCGACGGGGCGGCGGCGGCTGGGGGTGCGGGGGGCAGCCGGCGGCGGCTCAGTAGTCGATCTTGTTGTAGAGGTTGTAGAGCGGTAAGGCCGAGAGGTTGCTGCCGGGGTAGTAGAGAGGGGCGGGGAAGGCGATGGACCGGGGCACCGGCACCCGGAGGAGGGAATTGTCCCTGAACACCAGCGGCATCCCCACCAGAGTCTGCGCCGAGGCGTGGGCCATGTTGGCCGCCTCCAGCTCGGCCGAGAGCTGCCGTTTCCACTTGTTCCTCCGGTTCTGGAACCAGGTCTTCACCTGGGTCTCGGTGAGCTGCAGGCTGGAGGCCAGGCAGGCCCGCTCCGAGCTGCTCAGGTAGCGCTTCACGTCGAAGGTGGACTCCAGCTGGTAGACCTGGCTGCGGCTGAAGACCGTGCGGGTCTTCTTCTTGGCGGAACCGGCCTGCCGGTCCCCGCCGTCGCGCTGCCGGTCCCCGCAGGAGGGCGAGGAGGGTCCCAGCGGCTTCTCCTTCTCCTCCTTACAGTCCTGCTGGGGAGGGGGGAGGAACGGCCCCCGCTCCCCGCCGCCCGCCGCTCCGCTCCCCTTGCCGCTGCCTGAAACAGAGCGACAGCGCGGGGGTAGCGCCGAGGCCGGTACCGGCACCCCGACGGCCGAGCCCCCCCCGCCAGCCCAGCCGGGGGAAGCACCGGGGCGAGCCCCTCGGGCAGGATCCCCACCCCACCCCTCATTCCCCTGCTGGGCTGCCCCTGCCCCCCGTCACGGGGACCGACGGACGGACGGACGGACGGCTGTGCACGCCCCGCTGAAGGCAGCAGGGCCCGGGGTGCTTCCCCCCCTCCCCCGACAGAATTTAATTCACAGCGTTTATTTCACAGGCCGTCTAGCCAGAATTCATGCTAAAAATAAAGAAATGAAAGTATTTCTTCCGCTTGCGAGCGCTGTAAAGGAGCAGAACCTGCGAAAAGGAGCGATCTCCGTCGCGCCCCTTCAGGGGAATCAGCCCTGGGTGGGGCGGGGAGGAAAATAAAATAAAATAAAATAAAATAAAATAAAATAAAATAAAATAAAATAAAATAAAATAAAATAAAATAAAATAAAATAAAATAAAATAAAATAAAAAAGCCGCCCTATTTTTAGCAGATTTCCTTCCTCCCTGCTTCAGCCCCGGACGGCGCAAATTCGCTCTGCCCCCAAAAGCAGGGAGGGTGCGGACAGGTCGTGGTCCCCCCTCCTCCCCCCTCCCCCCCCCCGGCGGGGGCCGGGCCGGGCCCGAAATCCCCCCGCGGCCCTTCCCGGCGGGCCCCGTCCGCCCCGTCCTGTCCCGGTACTCACCGAGACAGGTGAAGCCGAGGGGCTGGTGCTTGCGGCACGGCTCGGCGGGGCCCTGAGCGTCGGGGCAGAAGCAACCGCGGCGTTTCCAGCTCTCCTCCGGCTCCTCTTCCTCCGAGGAGAGGGAGAGGGTCCGGGGTCGGGAGGGCCAGGAGGGCCCCCTGCCCTCCCGGGGGGGCTCGGAGCTGCCGCTGCCCAGGATGGACTGGATGGTGAAACTGGAGACGGGAGCAGCCGCCGGGCAGCACTTGCTCGGGTCTTCTTTGCTGCTCATCCTGGGTTCATAAGAAAGCAGAGGGGGGAAGCTCTCGCTTTAGGGGGGAACGGGAGGCGGGGGAGGCCCGGCAGCGAGCCGTCGAGGGGGGTTTTGTTTCGGGGGGTGACACCGGCTGCCGGCTCTCGCCGCTCCCGGCAGCACCGGGCGGACTGCATGCTCCTTCCCCCGCGTCCCTATTGATCTGCGGGCGGCGGGGGGCGGCGGGGCTTCATTTGCATGGAGGGGGCCTCCCCCGCGCCAATCACGGCGGCGGCGGAAAGTTTGGAAACCCGGCGGGGGGCCGGGGGAGGCACCGGGACCGGGGGGAGCTGTGGGGGGGGAAGGGGGAAGAACCCCGCGAGGTCCTCAGCGCTGCTCTGACCCCGCGCACCCCCCCCGGGGGGGGGGGATGCTGAGAACCGGCCGTGCCTCCGAGCCCCCCGCCTCGAGGGGTTGAGTGGGGGCGTGGGGTGGCTGCCTGATGCCCAGGGGGGTGGGGATCGCGACATGGCCATGTCCGGGGACCTTCACCCTTCTTACTCCTTGGAGGGGGGGGGGAACCTGTTACGGTGCGCTGCCCGCTCGGCAGCGCTGGGAAAACCGTCCAAAAATTGTTTTTTTGCGCAAACAAACGTCTCACGAAATCCCTTCCCGCGGCCCGCAAGCCGGGGGGGAGCGGCAAGGAGGGGGCGGGGGGACACACACGCCCTCCCGCATTTCCAAATCAACTTTGTCAGTCCCCTCGGGTGAGGGGGGGATAAATCGCAGCGATGGCAGCTCACTGCCAGCCGCTCCTTCCCCGGGAAGGGGAAGCTCTGCCGGCGGGAACGGGGACGGGGGGGCCGAGGGCAGGGGTCCCCCACCTTCCCGGCAGCCCCCGGAGCCGCGGCGGGGCCCGAGGGAGCCCCCGGAGCCCCCTTTCCCCCGGGCCTGTCCCGAAGACGGGAGACGGAGGTCGAGCCCCGACGGCTGCCCGGGGCGGTGGGGCCGGGGCCTCCCTCCCCCGGCGTGGGCCCGGCGCCCGCTTCGCCCCCCGGGGACCCGCCGCAAGGAGCCCCGGTAACGGGGCCGGTGGGGACGCCGTCAGCCCGGCCACGGCCCCCCCTTCCGCCACACGGCCGCGGTGCTCCCGGGCAGAGCCCACTCCGCCTCCGGTCTCTCGCCGTCGGAAGGGGTGGGGGAGCCGTCGGGGCATCCCCCGGAGAGGGGCCAGGGCCAAGCGCGGCCCCAGCGCGGAAATCCCGGTGGTTTCGATGCCCTTGGCCCCGGCACCGGGTTTTTAACCCTGGGTTGTTGATTCCTCCCCTCCTCCGGTGCGGGTCGTTCTCCCCCTCCAGAAATATACCCGCCTCCAAAAAAAGAAAAAAAAAAAAAAAAAAAGAAAAAATAAATGGGGGAAAGCAAAGAATGAGATGGAAATATACAAATCAATAGAGACAAATGCCAAGACGTTTTAAAATGACATTTTCATTAACTCCGAGTCACCATATTATGTCTGGTATATTGAATAAAGTACTTATAATATAATTAGGTATAGCGAGATGACGACTGTTACCCAGACCAACGGCATAATCTTTAACTACTTAACTACTTGATAGACTCATTAATGGACTAATTGATTAGGAAAAGTGTTCCAGCTCCTCCTCTCCCTGCGAGGGGCAGGTGCTGTCCTGTTTTACCGCATTAACCTTTTCGGTTCTTTCCGACGGGGTCGCGACACATTACAAATGGTCAGCTTTAATCATGGTGTCAGCTCATTAACCCGGAAAGACCCCGCGCTGAAATACAAGAAATCGTCCTTCAATCCCGCTCTGCCGCCCCGCCTGGCCCCGCACCCGGACCCCGGCACCCCTCCCGACGGCGAGGAGCGGGGCGAGGGGGCGAGGGGGGGGAAACACCGTCGAGGGGGCGAGCTCGGTTCGGGGAGAGCCCCCGGGGGCTGTCAGCCCTCGGGTCCTTCGAGGGGACGGGCCGGAGCGGGGCGGGAGAGCGACCGAGAAGCAACCCCGCTGCCCCGGCAGCCCCCCCGACGTGACACCCCCCCCGACGTGGCAGCCCCCCGACGTGACCCCCGCCCCTCGACGTGACGTCCCAGCTGCCGCCCACGCCAGCGCTCCTTTCCCTCGAAACCCACGCCGGCAGCCCCCGGTTCTGTCCTCCCTTCCCCGCGGAGGGGGTCCCGCCCGTGGGAGCGGCCAGGGTGGCTGCGGCGGGGTGGGGGGTGGGGATCCCGGACCGGGCCGGGATGCACAAGCGCTGTGGGGAGGAAAAGGCCGGATTTCCCCGAAAGGAATATTTCAGGAGAAAGTTGGGAAACGGCTCGGGGGGGCAGCCTCTGCGGGCGGCTCTCCGTGGCAGTCGGGAGGGGAGCACCGGCCCGACGGGCCGCGGGGGGAAGCAGCCCAGCCAGGCGCTCATTACCATCTGATTAAATATTCATCAGGGCAGGGGACGGCGGCCGCGTTCGGGGTTTCGCGTGGGGAGGCAACCCGCGGCTGGCTTCTCCCTCCCCCCACCCCCCGCGGCCCGTCCCGTCGGGGCACAGACGATCAAACGCGGCGGCGAAAAGATAAACTTTGAAAGACAGAGCGAACGCTTAAAGTTTAGATCTCCAGATTATTACAATGCTCGGTATTAAAGTGGCCCTGAGCAAGCTTTCCGAGGGAGCCTAATAAAAATTGATCTCCGCTGCTTCTGCAGCGCTCGGAAAATGGGCTTGTTGAGCGGCCGTGATACCGGGAGAAGGTTCCCTCCGAAATGACAGATGAAGTCATAAACAAGTTTGATCTTGGAATCAAGCTTCGATAAATATTAAACACAGTCCCCTCCACACGTGTGGATTATGATATATGGCGCGTCCAAACTTTAAAATAAGGAAATACCGGAGAAAATGATCCCAATAAATTTTCTAAGTATAAACGTTGATTATGTTTCGATTTTCATTCAAGAGCCTCTGCCGCTCGTTTTTTGGTGCAAATGACATCTCGCAATGGGCTTTTGGGGGAAAAGGGCTCCCTGTTTGAAAAAGAGAGCCCTAGAGGTGTACAATTTATGTAATCTGCGGCTGGAAAATGAATCGTGTAATTTATTGGAAAACAGAAAGTCATGAAGATTGGATCAGCATAGCCTATCCAAGGCCCCCTATCCATCAAGTTCCAATTAACAACCTAACCAGAGAGCTTTAATGTGTTTCCAATCTAGTGGCCTGATAGACTCATCAATTCCTCTGGGAGAAATTAAGAAAATCGACCGCCCCTTGGCGTTGTAGTGTCATTCCTTTCTGCAACTATATGTCAAATTAAAAACACAATTAAAATTTAAACTGTTTCAATCAGAGGGTGCCCTGCAACCTATGTTTCACTTAATAGAACTTTGATGAAAATCTGATGGTTC
This sequence comes from Opisthocomus hoazin, assembly GCF_030867145.1. NCBI lineage: Eukaryota > Metazoa > Chordata > Aves > Opisthocomiformes > Opisthocomidae > Opisthocomus > Opisthocomus hoazin. The sequence continues at coordinate 75,730,322 of NC_134419.1, read as the reverse complement.
CACTCCATCACGGAGGCGAATAGAGCCGAGGAGAGCGAGGGATTCTTTATATTTATTTAAAATATCGGAGCTCGGGAAAGCCGCGACCAGGTGACCGAACCTGAGAGGAGCGGGGTTCTCATTGCCGCTCCCCACGCTGCCTGCGCGACACACGCGTGTCCCCCCGGGGGGGGGGGGGTCGTGGGGGTCCCAAGGACCCCGCTATCGCGGCGGGGAGCGGGCCGAGGGAGTGCGGGGTCGAAGGCTCCGCGCTGAGGGAGAGGGATCGTCTCATTTTGGGCTGAAAAACACGCACGACCTCTTCGGGGTGGGGTGGGGGGGGGTCGGGAAGGGCCTGGGCCGGCCACGGGGGACGTGGGGCGGGGTGGGGGGGGGGGGGGCCGCCCCGGGGAAGAGCAGCGGGATCTGCCCCCCCGCTTCGGTTTGATATCGGCGTAAGAGCGTTCACACCTCTCCCTCGGGCTGCTCGGGGATGCGGTCCCGGGTGGGCGGTTTTGGCTGCCCCGAACGGAGCGGGGAGGGGGGGGGGGGGGGCTCGGCCTGAGCCGGTCCCGCACCCAGGGGCACCCGCAAACCTTCTCCCCTTTATTTTTGGGGTTGGTTTGTTGGTTTCGCCGCATTTTCGAGGAGGTTCCGACCCCCTCAGCCCGCGCCGGTTCCCCGTCGGACGGGAGAGGCGGGAGAGAAAAATTTCGGGTGCGCGGGAACGAACCAAGGTCACCGACACCGCCGAGAAGGGCTGGGGAACAATGGGTTCATTCGGAACGGGATTTTACGGACGTTTGGCGATCGATACGAACCGCAGCATTACGCTGTGCCAATCTGTTAATGCTCTTAATGGTCTTCTCATTCCGTTAGCACGCGATGCCGAGTCGATAGAGCAAAGCGATTATTGCAGAGACACTCGCAGCATATTTGGGGGGGGGGGGGGGAAATAACCAACAAAAAAATACCCAGCAAATCAAACCCCAAACCCCACGGCGTATTCCCAGCACTGCTTTAACGCGGGGTTGTTCCCCCGCAGCGTCCACGCGTGTCCCCGCCTCTGCCGCCCGTCCCGCATCTCGCAGCCGCTCCCAGCAGAACCAAACCTTTCCCACCAGCCGGCACCAGCAAAAATTTGCAAGTCTTCGGAAGTAGGAATAATAAGAATAATAATAAAAATAATAATACCAACCTCCCAGACTGGCTGGCGGCTGCTGGAGGGGCCGCACCGCGCAGCCCGGTCCCTGCTCCAGCCCTCCGGGAGGCAAAACTCTTCTGAATCCCCAAATCCTGTGGCCGGGAAGTTTTATATCGTTCCCCCCGCTGTTTGCTGTACACAGCAAGCCTCTATTTGCTACCAAATAAAAGAAATACATGTATGTTTCGACCACAAACAGGCGAGCTAGTTCTGTTCAGCCGAGCTCAAAACAGTGGCCGAGGAGAAGCGTGTTATCTCTTGATTTGCACACAAGAGCAGAGATTTGCCGAGCAGTAAACAGAAGTGGCCGCGGAGTTGCCAACAGCTTAGAGGAATGAAGCAACTTTTCATTTTTTTTTTATTTCTTTGAGTGGCACCAATCTCCCTGCCAAACGGTTTTTGTTTCTGCAAAGATGATTATTATTTCATTTTTATTTTTTTCCGCCCCTCCGCGATTGCTTTCATTCCATCCTAGCGCAGCCGTTGATGAGGGCTCTCCAGAAACTTCGGGCAGGGCTGGGGGTGCGGGGGGGGGAGTACCTTGACTGTCTGACCCCTCCTCGCCTCTCCACCCCGCGCCCCAGAGCGGTTCAGCAAAGCCGGGGCTGCTGTGGACCCCCCGCCCGCCGGGCACCCACCGCCAAACATCGGGTCTCCCCTGGGAGGGGGACATTAAACCCCCCGTCCCCCGCGTCCCCGGAGCGTTTTGGGGACAGGGTGGAATTTGGGGAGACTTTGCGAGCTTGAGCAACGCCTGAGCGCCGGGCGCGGCTCGCTGCGGGTGCGGAGCGGGGGGAGCATCCCACCCCGAGGGGTCGGTCCCTTCCCGTCCAGCCCCGGGCAGCCCCGCAGCAGGAGGGGTGCGGGCAGGGGGGAAACGGGTCGGGGTCACACGCCCGCAGCCCACAGCCCCGTGTCCAGCTGCACCGCGCGGTTTCACTGCCCGCTGTCCGCTGTCGGTTCCGCGGCGGGCGAGGGCAGCGAGAGGCAGAAAAGCTGAGTTTTCTCTTTTTTTTCTTCTTTTTTCTTTTTTTTTTTTCTTTTTTCCTTCTTTTTTCTCTTCCTTTTTTCATTTTTTTCCTTCTCTTTTTTCCTTTTTACCTTCTTTTTTCTTATTTCTTCTTTTTTCTTTTTTTTCTTTTTTCCTTCTTTTTTTCTTCTTTTTTTTCCTTCTTTTGTTTTCTTCTTTTTTTCCTTCTTTTTTTTTCATTTTTTTCTCTGTATCCCCCCCCTCCCTTTTTTTTTCTTCAATTAATAAAAAAAAAATAAGCCCCCACGCGAGCCCCATTAACCCCACCAAGGCCAAAAGTTCCGCCGGGAAATGCCCCCGATGGGGCCGGGACTTGCAGGACGCGCACCCGCTGAGGACCGCGGAGGGAGCAGCGGCCGGGGAAGGGCCGGGACGGTCCGGAATCGTTTTCTGGCCACCGACCACAAATAAACCAGTATTTTTTTTTCCCTTACCGTTTGATAACATCGAGCCACCGCGCTGTAAAAACGGCATAGACGTATTTGCTGTTACAACAATATTTTTAATGAGCCGCGAGCGAGCGGTCGCGGAGTTGGGACTGCAAACAGCAAAGGCATCGCTCTGTTTGCAGGCGACACAGCGAGCAGCGTGTTTGGACTCCGAAACTCTGTTTGTTTTTAATTTACGACCCATTGCCGGGGGTTTTCATCCCAAACGAAAAGAAAAGGCGGGATTGCCTTTTCGCCGGGCAGCCTTTTTCTTTTGATTTCTTCGGCTCCCAAATTCCTGCCCCCGGGCCCCGCACACTCGTGGGTTCGGGCCGGGGAGCGGGGACCCCGTCGCGTCTAGCAGCTTGGGAGGGGGCAGGAGGGGAAGGGCAGCACCGGGAGGCGAAGCAGCCGGACGGGGAGGGGGAGGCCGAAACTTTAGAGGAACCCCCCCCGGGTGGGAAGGGATATCCCCCCCGCCCGGCTCAGGGGGTTCTCCGGGGCCCCGGGACCCCTCGCTCGGGGTGACCCAGCCGCGACGCCCCCGACAGGTGTCCCGCCCCCCTGGGTGCCTCCCCGTGGGAGGGGGCTGCGGCTACCCGCTCCCGGGGACCCCCGTCCGGCAGCGCTCCAGGCAACGCCTGGTTTATTATTATTATTATTATTATTTTTTATTTTTTTCCCTCTGAAGCAACACTTTAAAAAATGATAAGGAACGGGTTTTATTGATTATTTTTTTTTTTTTGCACCACAACATTAAGTTTATAACAATATAGGCTGTTTTAAAAATAGGACCGATCCCTAACAGAAAGCGAGAAGGCAGAGAGTACAACTGAAAAGGGGGGGAGGGGGGGAGGAGGAAATTAAAATAAAACAAAGCAAAGAAACCAGCCCAAACCCTTGGGAAGACAGCAAACAATCGTCAGACAACAGGTGAGCAGACACTAAGACGGAGGGAGACGAGAGGTGTCCACTCCTCACTCGACTTCTGCCTATTAAAATCCACCTAAGCGGTGGACTTTCGAAGAAAACTGTACATCATATCAAATAAATTAAAATTACCCTAAAATTGATTGTCCTTCACTTAAAGCGCCCAGCTCACCGAATCTCCCTTATTTATTCGCATAAGCCAGGCTGATGCTTATTCCCACGCCCCTCTCCTCTCTTCTCACTTCCCCTCGCTTTTAATTATTTTTTTTTAATTTTATTTCGTACAACGTGAACGAACGCGATTACACAATGCCAAAACCCCTTTCCTCACCATTCAAATCAAAGCAGTGCTTTCAGAATCGTCGTACAATATTGCACAGTTCAAAAGTACAATAATTAATAATAATAATAATTAGTATTACAAAAGAAAGCAAAAGGGTACAGATTTTTTTTTTCCCCCGTCATACCGAAATAACTTTACAAGGAAAAAAAGCCAAACCGACCCACCGACTAGGAAAACGAGAAGTATAACCAAGAATTAAAAATACCGAAGTAAAAGATAATAAATAAGGGTCACTCCAAGCTCGCGGGTGGGTTTCACCGCTCGCTCTGGGGCTGTGTTTCTTGCTCGTTATCAAGTCCCCTGACAGCAGCCGAAAGGTACAAAACGCGGGAGAGCGAAGGGGGCAAATCGGGGCCGAGGTCTGCTGGAAGGAAAAGCCGCGGTCGATGGAGTTTGTGTCGCGACGGGGTCAGGAGCCTGAACAATTCGGAGGCGGAAGGAGAGGTCCGAAAGGAACCGAAATTCAGCTTTCCCTCAGCGTTTGGCAAATCCCGAGGAGTGGCCTGGGATCTTTCGTAATTTTTTTTTTTTTAATCGTTATCCTTTTTTCTTTTTCTATTTTTTTTTTTTTTACAAAAATAAAACTAAAGCCACAGAGACCACCGCGATTTTTGTCCACGTTTACAAAAGGTGTGACAGCTCCAGGGTCCTCCACAAGTTCCCGCTTTCGCTTTTCCTTCTTTTCCGTCCCCTCCCCCCAATTTTATTTATTTTTTTATCCCCCCCCTCCCCACCTCTAAATTTTCGCGAATTTCCTCCCAGCGCCACCCGCCGAGGGGGTCCCCCCGCACCCCTCTCTCCCCCTCCGCACCCCCCCTTTCCCCTCCCCGCTCCGCAGCCGCCGTCGGGGCGAAACCCCACGGGGTGGGGGGGAATGGGGGGGGTGTCCCCGCAGTACTCACAAAGCGACCGGCGCTCCTCTCCGCGCCGTCCCCGGCCGGGCTCAGACGGGCCGCAGGAGCGGCACGGAGGTGACCACCGGGTGGGAGTAGTAGACGGGGTGGGGGAAGGTGAGGAGGGGCTGGGTGCCGGGGGTTCCACCGCCCCCCGCGCTCCCCTCCGCTCCCGAGTTCTCGTGGTAGAGGATGGGGACGCGGACGATGCGCTGAGCGGCTGCGTGGCTGAGGTTGGCCGCCTCCAGCTCGGCCGCCAGCTGCCTCTTCCACTTGTTCCTGCGGTTCTGGAACCAGATCTTCACCTGGGTCTCTGTCAGGTGGAGGGAGGCGGCCAGGCCGGCCCGCTCCGAGCTGCTCAGGTACCGCTTCATGTCGAAGGTGGACTCCAGCTGGAAGACCTGGCTGCGGCTGAAGACCGTGCGGGTCTTCTTCTTGCGGCAGGGTTTCTTCTCCGGGCTCTCCTCCCTTTTCTTCCAGTCCTCCGTTCCTCCCTCTTTCTTCGCCTCCTCCGAATCGCTCTCCTCCAGGACGATCTCGTCGGGGCTCTTGGAGTCCGGTTCCTTCTGCTCCCCCTCCGCCTTCAGCGGCGGCTCCGGGGAGTCCCGGTCGGTGCCCGAGGCGGGGGACGAGTCCCTCAGCAGGGATTTCTCGGCGGCTGGAGGGGAAGGGCGGAGGGTTTTTTTTGGGGGGGAAGGGGTGATGAGGGACACAAAGAGACACCTTCACCGCCCGGCCCCCGCGCCCCGTCGGGGGCAGCGGGACGAGCCCGGCCGGACCCCCGCTCCCGCCCCGCCGCCGCCCCGCAGCCCCGGGAGGTGGGGAAGGAGTTGGAGGGGGAGGTTTGAGGGGCAGCGGTACCTTCTGTGCGGGGCAGGTGGGCTCCGGCCGGGGTCAGGGCGTAGGGGTACCACCAGGTCTGGGCGCGCTCCAGGCAGTGGGCGCTGAGGGCGAAGCGCGGAGCCGGGATCTCGAAGCGGGGGAAGGCGAGGTCTCCGACCTGCGAGATGGCGAAACCGGCCCCGTCCACCGCCGCCTTGCCCGACGGGGCGAGCAGCCCCCGCGGCTGCTTGGGGGTCGCCTTGGGGGGGTCGCCGTTGAGCAGGTTCTTGATGTAGAAGGATTCCTTCGGGGGAGGCGGCGGGGGGCCGGGAGGTTCCTGCCCGGTCTCCGGCATCCTCCTGTGCCCGCCCGGCTCCTGCCCGCCGCTGGCCCCGCAGCCCGCGCAGGTGGCGGGTCCCGGCGGAGCGGGGGAGAGGAGCGGCGGGGCGGCGGGGGAGCGCGGCAGCGGGGCCGGCCGGGGGCCCCTGGCATGGGGGGGGCGGCAGGGCGGGGGGCCGAGGGGACCCGGGCGGCCCGGGGCGTCGGGGGGCTGCCGCTGCCTCTGCCGCTGCCGCGGGGCGGGCGGAGAGCCCGGGGTCGTCGCTGCCGCCTCCTCCTCCTCCTCCTCCTCCTCCTCCTCCTCCTCCTCCTCCTCCTCCTCCTCCTCCTCCTCCGCTGCGTCAACCCGGCGCCGGATAGCTAATGATGAAATCAAAATGTCATCCGAGTTAAACGCGGGGAGCACGCGGCGATTGGGCACGCACGACGGCAAATGGGATTAGGCGGGGAGGCAGCCGGGAGGAGAAGGCTCCGCTCAGCCCCTGCCCGCAGCCGCCCCGGCCCGCCCCGCACCCCCACCCCGCGACGTGCTGCGGCGGCTGCAGGCTGCGAGCGCCCGCCCGTTAGCGGCTTTATATAGCCCAATTAGGCGGCAAATGAGGATGGGGCTATTAGCACAAAGGGATCCCGGCTCGGCTGCGGGGCCGCGGGAATGGCAACGCCGCGCCGCTCCCGTCGCAAAACCATCCCCCCCCCCCCCCCCCCCCCCCGCCGCCCCGGTAACAAAAGCCGCCGGAGCCGCGCTGGGCTCCGCCCGGGGACGGGAACGACTCGGCGGCGGAGGGAGGGCTCTGCCCGGGCCGCGCTCTGCCCGCTGCGGGAGTCGGTCCCGCCGGGGGCCCGGGGCACCTCGGGGGGAGGCTCCGGCGCCCGGCCCGGCCCCGCCGCCGGGCACGGGGCGCCCCCTGCCGGGCCGCGCCGCGCCCCAGCGCCCCGCGTCCCGGGACGTGCGGGCCCGGCGCCCCCGCCCGCGGCGCCGCTGAGGGAGCCCGGCCCGCACCGCGCGGGAAAGCGGCGGAAGGCGGCGGGGCCGAGGGGGCCGGGACCCCGGGGGCGGCGGCGTGACCCCCGGCCGAGCTGCCACCGCGCCGGGGCCCTGGGAGAGCGGGGGCCTCTCGTCCGGAGCCGGGTCGGTACGGCAGGTCGGTGTCCTGAGCGGAAGGGGAAGGGGAAAGGGAAAGGGAAAAGCGGAGGAGGGCAAAGGGAAAGATAAAGGGAAAAGAGCAGGAGAGGAAAGGGAAAGGGAAAAGGGGAGGAGAGGAAGGGGAAAGGGAAAGAGAAAGCGAAAAGGGCAGGAGAGGGAAGGGAAGGGAAGGGAAGGGAAGGGAAGGGAAGGGAAGGGAAGGGAAGGGAAGGGAAGGGAAGGGAAGGGAAGGGAAGGGAAGGAAAAGAAAAGAAAAGAAAAGAAAAGAAAAGAAAAGAAAAGAAAAGAAAAGAAAAGAAAAGAAAAGAAAAGAAAAGAAAAGAAAAGAAAAGAAAAGAAAAGAAAAGAAAAGAAAAGAAAAGAAAAGAAAAGAAAAGAAAGGAAAAGAAAAGAAAAGAAAAGAAAAGAAAAGAAAAGAAAAGAAAAGAAAAGAAAAGAAAAGAAAAGAAAAGAAAAGAAAAGAAAAGAAAAGAAAAGAAAAGAAAAGAAAAGAAAAGAAAAGAAAAGAAAAGAAAAGAGAGAAAAGGAAGGTGGAAAGAGAGCAGACAGCGTACCAGCCTCCCGATTCTGGCGTGCTTCTCAGCATTTGGAACACATGGAAGCGTGCACTGCAAAAATCTTTTTGGTGGACGCAGAGCTATAGACTCAGAAGCGTGCGCGTGTGCGCAGGGGGGCAACAATCTCGACATTTAAATGTTTTAATGCCCCCATCAAATATAACTGGTTTCTCTTGCTGTTTCCTTTTCAAGACACCCACCTGGCAATACGAAATAAGACATCTTTTATCTGAATCAAACTTCTCAGTGGTAATGCTTGCAAGCTGCCCCCAGGAGTTCTGCTTCCTCCCGAACATTTGGGGTTATAAATCCAGGGAAAATTTACACAGACCCAATCGTGTTATATTTTTGGCTGTGACAGGCACGATGTTTCGTATAGCTTCAGTGTACGTGGCTTTTTTTCAGAGTGCTGTCTCTCGCGTGACTATTTCGAGGCTGTTGGTGTCATTGCGAGGAGCAGCTCAGATAAACAGAGAGGTGCAGAAGTGAAAAATCAGCAAAGCCCATCTTGGGGATAGGGTCGCAGTGATTTCTGGGGTTTACAGAAATATTCTGCTCTTGTTAAGGACAGTTTCACTTCAAGGCATGAGGCACAGTGAAGCCCATCAGGAATCTTTCAAAGAAATGCTGCTTCTTTGAGGAAATACTCCTGAACTCTGGGGTAAAACATATAGAAAAAAAATGAGAGACAGAAAATAGTTCTATACAGAAACGAGCCTATAGGCATCTAACCAGAGCTCTCGCCTATCCTGTAAGGACCCGGGAGAACGCTCTATTTTATCTGTTTGCAGCTCTTACATGGAAAAACAAGAGTGCAAAGTCCTCGTTGAAGGCCTCGGTGCAATTCTCCATCTCAATCAAGTTCTTGATGTAGATATGAGTCACCAAAATCGTTCTGTACTGAAGCCCCCACCCTCTTCCATCCATCTTTCACTTCTGTGGTGACTACGAGGTCCTGACCCCTCTGGAGTCCCTCAGGGTACACAACCAGTCATCGCAGAAGGCCAAGCAGGGACAAAAAAACAAGCCAGCCTCTGAAGATGTTAAATTTTCTTTACAATTCTTTATTATAAAAAAAACCCACCCAAAAAACCAATCTATGTTCTAAAAGAGCCTTTCTACATCCCTGTCATTGGTGGCCCACAGGTTTCTCACGTATTTACGTCTTTTATTTACGCTCCCCCTCCCTCCCCCCCACCCTATCTGGGCATTAAAGACTGGTGTTGACCACTCTCCCCCCCATGCCCAGTGGTGATGGAGCGGAGTGGATTTTGCCGCAGTCTTTCTTTCGTTTCTGTTTCTAGACCCGCGCTCCTACCATTCCATTGGAAACAGATAATTATTATTTCATTAGTGTTCCAATTCAGAATTAATTGGCTAATTTACACATGGATCAATTGTATAAATGTGATGTTTGTGATAGGCGCTTGATATGATTTAAAGTAATTGTTTATTTTCAGGTTTTGGCTTGCATTGTATTGCAAAATGATTTATCTCCTTATTTATCCCGTCTCAGCACTGCCTCTTCTTTTTCATTATTTTTCTAAAGAGCCACACTCTTGCTAAGCCGAACCACGACTCCGTACGGCGCGATTCTGCGGTGCCCCGCTCCTGTTAACTCCCAAACGCCCTGCCTGGCAGCCTGCTGCTGCGACGCGCTCGCAGGGCACCGTGCGAACCGCCGCAGCCTGCGATCCTCGCGGTTCACACAGACTCTTCTACCAACTTTATCTCCCCCCGCCTCTCCTGCTGTAACCACAGGTGACCAACATCTGTCACTTTGGGTTCGGTTTCCTCTTTTCCATCCGAAGGGGACAGAGGAAAGCGCGGGTTCCTTGTGCTTAGTTCCCTCGCTCCTTTGTTTTTCCGTCTGGGAGCGTGCCCGGCAGCCCGGCCACGGGAGGATGGCAGCCGGGACTCGCACAGCAGAAGCGATGAGGTTTGCATCTGCTTCTGCTCTGACAGAAGGTTTCTGACAGTGGCAGGACCTCCCCCCGCACAGCCTGCCATGCCTTTGCAGAAGAAGGCACTGGCCAGCCAGACGCTTCTCCCCAGACCAGCCCCGGGCTCTCCTGCAGATGTTTGCAGCTGTTGGCCTTACGGCAATCATAGGCAAACAGTAATCCATCAAGGCACTGCCTGATTTCATGGCTGACTTTAACCAGTTTCTTCCACAGGGCAGTGCTGAAGCACCTCCTTGCGTCAGGGTTTAGATGTTCAGAGGGAGAAGGAAGAAGGGATGAGAACACAGTTAACAGCTTGCCCCGCGGAGAAACACTCCTTTCCCAGGCAGTCAAAATTAGTTCTTCCACCATCAGATTTTAGAGCTGCTGTTATGCTGTCCAGGCAGCTAAAAACTGTATTTTGTGAATGCCAGAGATGAACTACTGTAGAGTTTGAGCTGCTGCCAATGGCTCTCCCCTTCCTACTGCAAACCGCTACACACCATCAGGGCCTTTGTAAAATCTGAGTTATCTGGAAACATTGCATTTCTCTGTCATTCTTTCAATTGCTTCTTCTGAAATGCATGGCTGGAAACAAACAGAGGTTCCCCAGAAAAGGGACGCTGCTTTCTCACCGAAGGGAATGTCGGTCGCGGGATGTATTTGATGAGGATGTTTTATTCCAGACTAGAAAAAGCGAGAGAGAGTTAACGCTTCGTAAGTTATCTCAGCTTCACTTGGTGGAGCGTACCAGGGTCTATGCGATGTGTGGGGGCTGGGAGGTAGTTTGGAACAGTTAAAGTTGTTCCCTTACGATGCCTTACAATGGCAGTTTTGCACTTTTACGTGGAAGGCTTTGTAAGGGTCTGTTATCCGGTGGCTCCCTGGCGAGCTGAGGGTCTTTCCTGACAAATATTAGAACCTTATAGCACTGTGAGAAAGCAGGTGGTTTAATTCGTGAGACTTTTATTTCTGAGGCTGATCACAGCCCTGTACCTGACTCACAAATATACCATTTTTACAGAAAGAGGAAAAGTTTCTAGCTTGTGATGTTTTTGTGAAACAAGTGCTCTTGTAAATTCCATGTAATTTGGAATAAATTCATGGGGACAAAACTGATGGGCAAATGATGGGATCTAAGTACAGTCTTCATCTCGTACAGCACTACACACCTGCACTATATAAGGCGATACAACGCTCTGAAGTCACCCCAAACTCGTACAACATCTCCTTTGCTTTTGCCGTTGTGTCCTGCCCACCAGTCTAATTTCTATACAGTCTAATGATCTTTGTGTTGACATTAGTTATCTGTGCACAATTTCTCACTTTCACAAGTGAGCTCACAGAAGAGAGGTCAGCTATATAGATTGGAGGCAATGTCTTACAAAAAGTATCTTTGGAGGGTTTCAAGGCAGAACGTGTGCTGCTCTTTGACATCTCACCCAAGTGTAAGCTTTACTGTAACTCATCTTACTTGCTTCAAAGTATGGCAGAAACACCCCAAAAACAATGGCTAGGCAGTAGCTTTGCAGCTTGTTGTTCTAAATCTGAAGACTGGTGCTTATATACCAAGTTGCAAACTCTGAGGTATCATGTAGAATGTAAAAAAAGAAAAACAAAACAAAACAAAACAAAACCCTGTGTAAACACCAGCACTGGTGAAATCCTAAATAAGCAGATCTCTTTGTGGCCACAAATAGCGTATTTATGAAAATCCACGAGTGTCCTGGAACCACACGTGAAAAGCGCTGAGTATTTTCAGCACCCACTGAAATAAAAAATTGCTGCACAGCTGTATGGTGAATGTTTCACTGGCCTGGCTAGAAAAGAGGTGTTATCATCTGCACTGAGCCTTCAGACCTCAGATCCACACTATCCATTTGCAGAGGGTCAGCGGAGAGCAGAGCAGATCCGATGTTTGGGTGCACAGCAGCTAGACAATGTGCAGTTTTAGGAGTTCTTAAATAACCATTGATTTCAAAAGTGTTACAGCCCATTAACTCAAAAATCAGCTGCTTATAAAGACTCTTGTGTTCGTAGCAGAGATGCTCGGCAATTGCACAAGAGTTGTGCTGAATGTACATACTGGGCATGAGCCATATTTTGAATTTTATTAAAAGATCCTGAGATCACCCTGATTTCCCTGAGAACTTTTGTTATAAATGGCATGACACTCTGAACCAGCTTGCTCTGAGTCAGCAGATACCCAAAATAGCTCGTGGTTTTGCAAAATAAATGAACGATGGGGCCATTTTGTGCTTCTGCAAGAGCTTCTATGTCAAGACCTCAGTGTGCTTTGCACTTACTAATGACTCTGTCTCACCTGCCAGTCCCCAGAGAAGGCTGCTCCTCCAGCAAGCTCAGTGCTTCAGGAATCCCAAGTAGCCCAAGTGACGTGCACACCATAGGAGGCTCCTGCTGCCTCTTTTGGCTGGGGCATCCTTGCCTGCAGATATGCAGACAGCTCAGGGGCTCACCTCGCTCCCACGGTGCACAGACTGTTCTGGCAGTTTCACGAATCAGAACTGAGAAAAGAAGGTTTCTGGCCTTCTTTCCACATAACGTTTCTGTACATTCCAGGGAACACCTTATCCTAGATAGTGAAGTCTCTTATTTCCACCGTCTCTATATTATTATAAGTGCTCAAATCCACGTTATGAAGATAAAGCATCAGAGGCCAAGAAACAATTGCACTGGGGTAAGAGTTCTTTCCTCCAAAGCCAAATTCCAAACCATCCTTCTTCGAGTCACAGCTTTGCATTTATGTAGCGTGCATTGCTGCTTCTTTTTACATGGTTGAAAAATTAGAAAATCTATTAAAAAGGTGATCATTATGCAGAAAATATTTTAATGGATTTTAGTTAAACGTTAGCCATACATATCAGAGACTCATTAGTAATAGACTTGATTAAAGCAATGCTGGTGGAGAGCAGCAGAAGGACTAAATCGACTGCTGTGCCAACCCTCCAATCCACAGATACTTACTCGGCTTCATCGGCATCAGAGCCACCACAACCACACGGCTGTTTCCTGCGTAACAGGAGTTTGCCTCGGACGTTCAGCCACAGGGACCCGACCAGTTCAGCCTCGCGGTCCAGAATGGTGTCTGGAAACACCTTCCTCATACAAAGACACAAGAAGCAACTGTGAAGAACTAACAAAGCTCGCTAGGAACCAAGGAAGACTTTTTCACTTTACGTAGATTTTTGGCTTGTCATTAAAGGTCCATGAATAATCTCAGAGAAAACAATGAAAGAGGAGCTGTGTACAATTGAACATCTTGTTCTGTGTGGCAGATAGGGCAAACAATAATAATATTATATAGGACAGAAAGTGGAACAAGTTCGGCTTGGCATATGGATGAAACGTAATACATTTAAGTGCTGTTGGGTATCCACAGAGCAAGAGAACTGACAAAATAATAATCCTAACATATTAAGCAAACACTATCTGTTTCTCCTCAGCAGCCTGATGTGTATTCTTACCATGTGTTGTCATTCCCAGAGTACGAGATCTAAATTACCTGTGTAATGCTGTCATAAAAAACCCATATTTTTAATATATTTCCATTTTCCTCTAGATCACTGTTGCCTTAAATATTTCAGTCAGGGAAATTGTATATGGTACACAACATGCTGCCATGAGATGTTTGTTACGTATTGGTGTGACTGAGAGCTGCCATGGAGTGAAGAATAGAGGGTATGCTAAAAGACTCTAGGGCAAACGTGCAGATGATACCTCTGCTTTTTGTTTGTTTATTTGTTTGCTTATTGGCAGCCAGGGTTGGTATGAACGCGAGGACAAGGCACCGTCTCTCTGGTTGGGGATTCTGATTTTATTCTCTTCCAGAGGCCATGCTTGTAAAGCACTGAAGCCGATCAGAGGTTGCAGAACGCTGATCAGGATTTCCAGACGCCCTTGATAATGCCCTTCACTTTCACAATCAAGCTCTGAAATGATAATATATTGATCGGAATGCTTTGCAGCAGTATGACACACAGCGTGTTTCCAATAAGCAGCTCCGCGACGTTCAGGTGATGAGCGAGGGCGGGGAAGGCGCGTTGCAACGGGGACGCAGAGTTGCCCCGGTGAGAAGAAACCCAGGCTGCGTGCCATATCCCCACCAAAACACTTTCGTGTTTGTCTGGGAACTGATTCCAATCCCAATTTGTGGAGAATTAATGCTGGTGTCAACACCAACACAGCAACCCGCAGCTGTGCCACCGCGCGCTGCCCCGCGGCCCCTCCAGCACCACGGACAGCGCCGGGAGGGGCGGGGCGCGGGGGCGGGCCCGAACAGCAAAATAATTAATGGTCTACAAATGCTGAGGTGACGAAGCGAAAACCAGGGCCCTTTGTCCACTATGCCCTGAGCCTTCACCGGCAAGTTCAAGAGAACGACGTCTTGGTTTATTTTAATATCGAAGCATTTTACAAGCAGACATGGAAATCGTTTCCCTTTCCAGTAGCGTTGGCACGTCACCCTGTTTATTCTCCAGTTATTATTTTTTTTTCCCTTCTTAGAGATATACGAAAGTTTCCGCAGTATGTGTGACTTGGAGGAGATGGAAAGGACATTGACGATATTAATTGTTTCATAAAGAGCATCAGATAGGATAGGTTTTTTGTACCCTTGGTTTAAACCTTGTTACTGAAAAACCAATACCCTGCCATTTGTTTGTACTTTTCTTGGCATACAGGGCAGATATATTAGAGTGAATGAAGCTAATAAAAGGCTACAGGCAGCATTTTCTACACTCAACTTTTAGGCACGGCCTCTTTTTCAAAAGAAAACTGGTTTTTATTTTGGAACATTACAACCATTCTATCTGTCTGTAAAAATGTATGAAGAACCAGAAATTACAAGAGCCCAAATAGAAAGGACCCTTTGCTTTTCGCTGAGCCTTTCTTCACAGAAGCAATTCCCCCGACTCCACAGACCTGCCTACGTGGGTCACGGCTGGCGCAGAGGGATGCAGGGCTCCACCAGTCAGCCCAGCGGTGCGTGGGTCTCTGAGGCAAAGCTCCCTCTGAGACGAAGGCTCAGCATGAAAAACACCTCTTTCCTGCAGCGGTTTCATTTGGATCCAAGCTAGTTGCAGAGCAAGGGGTCTTGAGCACGGAAAGAGGAGCCGCAACCTCTCCCAAAGGCAGTGCATGACTGATAGTCTCAGACAAGGAAAATGTTTCACAAATTAATTACTGGAAAAGTTTTTCATCCAAGCAATGGCAAAAGAAATTCTTGAGAAGTCTGTTTGCATCGCAAGTATTTTACTTCTTGCAGTCCTTTTATTTCTTTTATTCAGCATTTCAGTCCCTGCAGGAAGGAACAAGGAGGTAGGTTATGGTGGGTTTACCTCTGCCTTTTTTTAAAAAAATATTTTCATTATGTTCTATGCAGTGTCATGTGCACAAGAAATACAATGCTTGCACATCTTTTAAACAAGAGTTTCAATGCTATCGTGTTCTGCTAAATTAATGTTCTAGCGTTAGGAAGCCGTATAGCGCAGCAGAAACTGAGGACTGGAATGTAGAAACTCAAGGGAAGAAAAAAGGAAGAAAACAAGATCTCACCATTCAATATTCCTGGAAATTTCATATAAATTTTTTAAAATATGCTATGCATGGTTTTTCATAGCATGAAATGGCTCCACTGCAGTCTTGAGTCACTGCTGCAGGACATCAAGAGCAACAGTGATCCTTACGACATTTGCCATGCGGTCTCCTGGAGTTTTACCTTGATCTGTGCACTGGGAATGCAAAGACTGACGTCCTGGTTTTCAAAGCAGCTCCACATGGATCATCTTCTACAACTTCAGGAACCTTCTGTGCAGATACAAAGTCTGCTCCTGTGGTAAAAGCATACAATGAATTACCAGAGGGAACACCAAGAGATAGTCCTTTCTCTATTTCATTTTAGCTCCAGAGTGGAGGAGGCTTTTGCTCAGCAGCCATATTTATTCCATACCTCTTTGTTGCTCAGACCACCATAAATCAGGAGTATCTGACTTCTCCAGCATCTCTCAGGTGCAGAAGGTTTTTAAGGACGCGCTGCAGAAAAGTGGAAGCTAGCTGCAGAGCGCAGAGGAAGAAAAGCTACAGCCAGGGGCTCTGCTGAAGGCCGGCGTGGCACCAGATGTCAAAGCCCAGCAGAGCCCAGACTTTTTATTCGCCTCCCAGACAGTGCACCCAGGGAAAGCCTCGGCACACCCAGCCTTTTGAGGTCCCTGGAGTGGACTGTCAGCCACCTGCACACTGAAGAAGGCAGTCGGAAGGAATGTTGGCTGGAAGGTGCTTTCGTTCATTGCCAGCTGCCGATTGTAGTTTAGCCTTACCATGTGTGTAGGGGTCGGACTTGGGACCAGGTGAATCAGACCACCTTGATTTCAGGGGTTGGAGTAGATGGCTTCCACCCTACATCTTTCTGAGACCAGTGGGAACTGATCAGACGATGGGACGAGCATTTGGGCCACCCAAGGAACAGTACATTTTAAAGAGCCACGCTTCCCTGCAATATCAGCCCAAGGAGTGCCACAAGAAGCGATGCTCAGAGCACGGCCTCTCCCAGTTGCTCTGAAAGGCCTCAACAGAAACCAAGGGAGACTTTCTCTTCATCAGTGCAAAAGCAAAGGTGATAACTGGCAGTCTCCATGTAACAGTATTTATCTTAATCGCGGTAATCTCGCCTTTAGACTCTAATTTGTAGCTCCAGCGTTAGAGAAGAACCTGCACGCCATCCACGGTAGCAAGGCTGACACAGCAACACGCTTTCGCCACTCACAACGTCTGTCAAGCTCATCCGAAACACCAGGACCAAATCCCATTTCCAGCAGCGCACGTGTTTGCCTTTCTCCTCAACCCGCCAATTCTAATGACTGGCAATTAAATGGCAGCCTTCCCCTCTCTCCGGGTCTCGCTGTCCGTCCTCCCTCCGAGGTGACGGCTTTAATTTCGCCCTGCCGTGTTCTCACGGCAGCAGACTGTTATGGCAGGCAGCAGGATTACGACTCCTCATGTACTGTGGGAAGTAATGATGATCCAGAAAGCAAACGGAGGTGGGCAGTGAAGGAGAAATCACTTATGCAAATAGAAATATTTTCAATAATGATCAACAGCGTGAGAAAGAATATAGGAAAAATTACATTAGGCAGAGAAGCTTCATTTTTAAAATGTTCCCTAAGTGCTAGAAATCTTCCCATCTTCATTTTTTCCCTTTAAACTCTGTCATTTGTACAGCCTATTAACCTTTAACTTTATGACTATCCTAACGTGAAATACTGGCAGCATTTAAGTCTGAGAATACTAGAGACCTGCCTTCCTGGCTGGCAACAGAGGTGAAGCACTTTCTTTTAAATCAGTCATTTTTAATATCAGTCATACACACACAGCTATTTTTAGATTCACGTGCTGGCGTTACTTATAATAGATGCTCTGCAGACTCCAGTTATCTTTCCTCAGGGGTTTTAAAGTTTCCCTCTTCGCTGGCCTCTCCCAGTTCATCACCCTAATTGTTGCCTTCTATTCTGCTCAAAAGTAAAAGAGCAAATCAAATTAAATTGCTTCCTTCAAACTCCCTCTTCCCTGTTCTTAAAAAGACCATATATAATTAATTATTTGTGTTTACAAGAGCTGCTGGGGAGTCGAGCCAAAGCTGGGACTTCGTTGTCTGAAGCACTAAACCACTGTTAGCCTGGCCATTTCTGCCCTGGAGACCTGGCAGCCGAGACGGGGCAGGGGAAGGATGGGTGATTAAGTGACTTCCAAAAGGTGGTGAAGACGAAGTGGCTCATCTGGTTGGCGTGTGCCGGGGCCGTATCGATTACACCTGCGGCAGGGGATGTGAGTGGTTTAACACGGAGCTTGTGTGGTTTTAATTGTTCTCATTATTTCAAACGATAAGGGCGACAAGGGCTGCTCACACCCGAGGACTGGAACTTCTGTTTATGTCTAAATCCCAGCAATTCAATAGCACCTGGGGATGCCGAGGGATGATCTGCTGGGATGCTCCCCGATGGCTTCTCCCCTGCCAGCGAGTGCCTTCCTCCAGGGCTGGACATGGCCCTACCGTTGGGCATCGCCATGGCCTGGGAGAGCTTCCATAAAGATGCCATCTCAGTTGGAAAGAGCAGCCGAAGCCGTTACACCGATGGCTGAGGAAACGCTGCCTCGAAGCTGAACCACCAGAATTTATTGACACAAAGTCTTCCCCTTTTCCCTTGCTCTTTCAGACTCAGCAAGCCTCCAAAAAGCTCAGTGGGGAGTCCTGAAACAACACTTGAAAGTGACTTTGCCAGGCAGGAGCCCACACTTCTCTCCTTATTCAGAAAATATCCAGCCCCGAGGAGCGAGACGGGGACCGCGGTGGCCCTGGCTGCCCAGCCCTGCCCTGCCAGGTGGCTCGGGAAATGGAGGACCCCCACAGCTGCAGGAAGGTCCTTCTCTGTCAGCTCCCATGCACAACGCTGTCTTCTGGAGTGAAGGACGTGGGCAAGGGACCTGGAGCAGTGCTAGTGCCGGCGTATTTCAGCTGCACCGAAGGTTTGGACCCGGAGGTTTTACTCTGATGCAAACTCTTATCTGAACTTTCACTCCTAAGAAAAGACAGCTAGAAAAACAGATCTCTTAGGGGGTCTTCCTGAACCTGAGAAAGGTCTGGCCTCTTCCTCGCTTTCACTGCAACTCCAGGCTTGCTTTTGGGTGGAAGTGACCACCCACCAGCTCAGGCTGAGCAGGGGTTTAGGCAGGCTTCCTTGGCCATAGGCTAAATTCATCCAAGAAAAATAAATACCTGGGACATTTTAGGGTTTGAGTAAGGACCGGTCAAAGGAGGAAATGCAGAGTTAAGCTTGCCCTTGCATCTTACGTGTACCCCATCTTACACAGTGCTCCAGCCTGACTTTTCTACTCCTACGAAAGGATTTATAAAGTGCAAGAGGAAGCAGATGACATTGATGTTGGTGTCTACGGGCACGTCTAGACTTTGCAACAGACTCCGCACAAGACATCCGTGAGACGGAGCCCAGCACGGCTCAGGGATTTCCCTGGGTGATGGCTCAGGTCCCTGCAGGGACAGCTGGCACGTGCCACCGCGCTCAGCACCGCCCGAGGAAGGTCCCCAAAACTTCGGCAGGCTTTAGCCGTCTCGTCGTGGAACTGCTTTTCTAAACTCCAGCTGGGTTTAGAAACATGTTTAATTTAGGCGCGCTCTTGGGCCCTATTGATTTTAATGCAACAATCATACGTTTAAAACTTAGCATGTGTTTAATTGCTCCGGTGAATAACAGCAGGCTGGTGCCGGTGCTTACACGCCTTGCTGACCCGGCGCCTGGGAGAGCGATGCTGCACCAGCCCCGCAGCAAGGGAACCAGGGGGACGGCGTTTGTCCCAAACCTGAACTCAGATGGCCCCAAATTCTTGCTTTTATTTTGGACGTAGGTATAGTTTCCTAAAAGCAAGGGAAGCACGAGTGAATTTGGAAGGGAAACTATGTAAAGCTTCTTGTTCATTTAGCTCCTACTCTCAGTTATTTCATTTTTGGCATTTACCTAAAGTTTTCATCTTTCCAAGTCTTGTTTTATGGTTAGTATAAGCCCAGCCTGAAAGATAATATATTGTGACTGTTATATTATTTATTTCAAAGCCAAGTTATTGATTATTGAATGCTGAAAATGACAAATGGCATCTGAGAAAGGCACGGTCAGCGAGTTCTATTAAAGAAATGATAGTATTGCTCATGGATTGTTAAAAGGTTCAGT
Source organism: Opisthocomus hoazin (assembly GCF_030867145.1). Classification (NCBI taxonomy): domain Eukaryota; kingdom Metazoa; phylum Chordata; class Aves; order Opisthocomiformes; family Opisthocomidae; genus Opisthocomus; species Opisthocomus hoazin. Next base: position 75,710,955 of record NC_134419.1, on the reverse strand, counting down.
TTAGGTACTTTATAGGTTTATATCCATCACGATTTAATGACCAAATGATGAAAAATACGAGTCATGGGAACAATTTCTTTCTGTTGCAGTTTCACGTTTAAGCAGTTAGCAAAATAAGAGAATTTTTCGTGCGAAGGGTTTATGCACCCAGACCTCGTAGCACATAATCTAGTAATGAGCTGGATTATTTTAAAGGCGCTGATTTAATACAGGTAGCTGTGGCGTACCTGGAGCACGGCAGAGCAGGTCGAATCCCTCCTCTGGAGTGCTGGTACGTGGGTGGTGGCGGTGGGACGTGGCCAGGCAGCTGGGGTGTGCGAGGCTTCAGCGCGTCACGCAGCCCCCCAAGGCACCGGGCACCCGCAGGAGCCCCACGGACTCCCCGGAGCTGCACATCGGGGCGAAAGCAGCGGGCAATGCCCTTTTCCCTGGGAGCCCCTGCCAGCACGCTCCCACCGCGCAGGGCAGAGTAGTGTGGGGACAGGGTCACCTTGGAAGGGCGTAGGGACGTTAGTGAGCGGGAACCCACCCCGGGGCAGTCCTGGTGACCCTGCTGTCCCTGCTTCCCTGTCCTGCAGAAGCCAGAGTGGGATATGGCCTGTTTTTCCCCATATTTAATCTCACAAGCACGAGCTGGAAGCCCAGCAAGTGGTTTTTTTTTGGTTGTTTGTCGCAGGTATGAAAGGCTCTCTTTTCACTCTTATTCTCTTAGAGCCATCTGTTCGAAACACTTTCAAAATGACGGCAATTAGAGATAAGAGCTAATAACGCTCCAACCTGCACGCTGAGAAATGCCATTTAATCACCGTTGGCTTGGCTGGCAAATAAGGAGCAGCATCCGACCGGACAAGGGTGATAAAGCTCCCATGCCGGCTCAAATGAAGAGCCCAGCTGCAGCGTTTGCCACCGTGAATTGTAGCTGCAAGACCTGGAATCTGGCCTAAAGAGCTGATATAAATCCAGCAAAATAAATCTTCCGCTGCTGCCTGTGGTTTCACGCTGCCTTAACTCAACTCTTTTACCTAATCTCTGACCTTCCTTTGTAATTTTTCATAGTTCCCAGGTAAAACTCAGGGTGCTCGTTAGCAGGAGGCTCAGCCAAGAGCACCAGGGAGTTCATGCTTTCTCCCAGGGGAGATAAACCGGGCTGCGCCGGGGCGTGCTGGTGGGAAACTGCCGACGAGCCCGGCAACGCTCTGCACTTCATTTCACAGCGGCAGGAGCGTCACTCAGTTGCCTTCTCCTGCATCTTGTGACAAAAATGAGCGCCGGGAAATCGGGCGCGGGAAGGAGGAGGAGGAGGGTGGAAGGCGCGCTCCCTCCCCGGCCCCGGAGCAGCCGCAGTGCTGGCCTGGGGCGAGCGGCCGTGTCCCCGGCAGGTGCAGAGGGGCAGGACCCCAGCGCGACGGCCCGTCCCAAAATGACCATTCGCGTGCATGCCCGTAAACCAAAAGATACCAACAACTGACGGGGAGAGGGTTTTTAATTGGCAAAACAAATCTCCCCCTCGGCTGACAGTCTTCTTTACCAGGTATAATCTTAAAGCAAATATT